>NW_024882686.1:0-217813 GCF_019059575.1 Amphibalanus amphitrite | reverse complement strand
CTCCCCCTCTCCCTCTCCCTCTCCCTCCCTCCCTCCCTGTTCACCTTGTTAAGTTATATGCAGGTAAAGATTATCATTATATTTACCCTTTGTGCTCTAGTTTATCCCAATAGATTTCATAAATGATGCAACATTTCTCTCCCATGCGGCTCTTAGGAAAGAACGCACTTAGTTTCGTTGGTCTCCCAGGTTGAGTATGCTCGACATTGCAGTGTGGCTTGTGACGTAACGCATCTTCTTGGAGATGTGTGCAATCAGCAAGTGT
The DNA here is from genome assembly GCF_019059575.1 of Amphibalanus amphitrite. Taxonomy (NCBI): domain Eukaryota; kingdom Metazoa; phylum Arthropoda; class Thecostraca; order Balanomorpha; family Balanidae; genus Amphibalanus; species Amphibalanus amphitrite. The sequence goes on along the minus strand of NW_024882686.1, from coordinate 217,548 downwards.
TTGCGTCCATAGTCCGGTATCTAAGCCACCTGTTGTGATGGACAGTTCTGCGGATATCTCTAGTAGTTCAAGGTTAATATTTCTGAGAACCTTTTTACATACATTATGACCGTCTACTGTTTGAAATTATTCTTTCGCCGAAATTCATTGGAAAAATAATTCATGCTCAACCGCTGGCATACTGTTTTCCCCAGGCTGTTTACAGTTATCGTATCAGCAAAGAAAGCCACGCGGACAATGTTTCATCATCTCTCTGACAAGCTCCCAACGTCACAGACGCGGATGTCCTCAGAGACATTTCGTGGCATTGCTGGATGCCGCTGCTAACTGATGCACTGTATATGACAACTGTGTTGAACGGTGTACTGATGGCTCCCAGGCCAGACTTATTTCTTGTATTTTCTCGTTTTGAACTCGCATTCCGAGTTCCGATTGTGCAATGTGCGCAGTGTAGAGCCGTTCCGCGCTTGCTTCTACGTCAAACGAACAAAAAGCGATCCAGTTTTTGTTTGACTTTCCATCCTGCGCAAATATCCTGCAGCAATTCTGCACGGTAGGTGCGATTTAACATTATATGTGGGGTTATTAGAGGCCATAGCCGGCCCTGGTCATTGCGCCTGCTATTAATCGTTTTGACAGCTTTGTTGTGGTCCCTATTTAGGGGTTGGTGGCCTGACGGCATTTTCTCACGATCTCCGCGTCAGCCGGAAGTAGAGCTGGGGAAGGGACTGTAAGGAGCGCCAGGTGGACTGCAAGCCGGGCGGTGCGGTGGCGGACCCTTTCCTGCCACCACTTATCATGCAAACTTGAATCGCACCCCTTCTAGTGAGTCAGTCGCTCAGGTATGGGAATGCCCCTATCATCATCATCATCATCATCATATTTATTTGACATCATTTGAGGACAAAACAAGGAGAACATATCTTCATAACATAACCGTGACACATGGAGATACAAACACAGCACGGCACAACAAAGTCACGTTTGCAAAGCACGGGCAGCTTTTTACATCAGGCGGACTAGGAGAATCAGTTTGGATGTATTGTTACAAGCAGCCTTACTAGCTGCCATGACTCGGCGCTGTTGCTGTCCATCAGCCAGCTGAGCGAGTCCGCAAGGCCACACTCGGGCCTGGGCGTGTGCACCCAGTCTCCGTGTATATGACCGCTGGCAGCCTCCAGTACCCTCATGAAGTTTCCCCCACATAGCGACATTAGATGGCACACAATAGAAGCAGATGTTTCCGCGAATCTCGCATTGGTCGCCAACTGGGCCAGGCTACTCACCAGCACACAACGGAGGCGGTGTTGGCCACGAAAAACGTTTTGAGTAGCGCGAAAAATAGACCGCCGAACGAGAGCTTGTACACTTGGGATGCGAAGTGCCGCCATTAGTGCGGAGTGGTGGGCAGTGCGCGGTAGGCGTAGCGCGCTTTTGACCGCCGAGACTTGCCAGCCTTCGAGGCGAGCAATATCTCCAGAGCTTAAAAAACAGACCTCACATCCATAAATCAGAACAGGAGCGACAATCATCCGCCATAGAAATGCCTTATCAACAGCGGAGAGGTGCTGATTAAACATGCCGGCCGGCGTTAGGCCAAAGAACGCACCCCTGCTCCGCTGAATTCGGGCAGTCACCTGATCGGCACCGTGTAGCTGGGAGCGCAGCTCAACACCCAAGTGTGTGGTTTCCTGTCGGTGCTTCAGGATCTGTCCACATAGCTGCCACTGAGGCGTCCGAGAGAGGAACTCGGCCCCGAATATAAAGCTGTGACTCTTGGTCAAACTTTGGTTCACATGTACAAAATCTATCCTCCACAACACTGAGAAGGAGGAGACGATATGAAGCATTGATTGAAGATCGCGTGCGCTACTCGACATAATCAGAATATCATCAGCATATGCAACTGCTGGGATGTGGTGGCCATACAGTGTGGCGCCCAAGCGACAGTCATCGAGCTGTTGGATGAGCGGGTATAGCTGTTGGATGAGCGGGTATGGCTGTTGGATGAGCGGGTATAGCTGTTGGATGAGCGGGTATATAACGCGGGTATAGCGGGTATAGAACGCTCCCTCCTATATCGGAGGGAGCGTTCAACATGCAAACTTACAGCCGGTAACTACATTGCTGTACCCTTTGTAGTAAGCTTCATGGTGAACGTATACGAATACGAAATAGGTAAACCCGTATCAGTCCGCAGTCAGCGGGGACTTTTCTCCACTCCTACAGGTGTGACCAGACGTCTATAGCAAGCAAAGGACAGTATCAAAAGTCACAGCTAGTTGGCGTATGTAACCAGCGTGTTTGACTGATTCACAGCAGGAAATTATTGGCCGCCCCGGGTAATTCCGCGCCGGGTCGCTCGCCCAACTCCCAGCTGTCTTTGTTGTCCGCCCTGCTGGCGGGCTTTGAGGCCAGGTTTCCGGCTGAGGGCGGTGTTCTCTCCGTGTTTGCGTCGCCTCGGTACCCGTGAGCTCACCACTCTACGACCGGCCTCCCTGTTGTTCTCGCGCCGTGCGGCCACCGTCATTAGACGGACTGCCTCAGGCGTCAGCGGTTGTCATGGTAACGGCGCCGCCACCGGTTACGACTCGTGGTTGCGATGGTACGCTGCGGAGTGCGGATGCACGTCCCTTGGACGAGTCTTTATAGGTTTGGGTCGCGCTTGGACATAATGGCCTGAAGAAAGCATCATTATGCTTCATCGGTATCGACCAGGTTTATTCAAATTGTGTTTACGATAGCATGCAGCAAAGTTAAGCTTCCATTTTGATAGTGTGTGAATAGCTCAGTAGCGCAATAGGTAACCTCTCTGGCTTATTTTCCAAAGGGCGCTTAATTGAACCGTCAGTGGAACTTCAATGCAGCAAGGGTCTTCAAAACAATGGGTGACCACTTAGGTGAGTTTATTGAAGGAGATATGCTGTAAGTGACTTTAATGTACACGTATAGGTGTAATAGAAGCTGTTGTAATCAAATTCAGCATCCAACATAAATTTACACCGGGTTATGGAGTTGTTCCCGACCGTGAAACAAATATTCCTGCATATTCCGTACATCCCTGAGACAGCGCGCCTTTGGGGTGAGAGGGGCGTTACCCAGCTCGCAGGGTGGCCTACGGTCGTATACCGGGCCACTTTCTCCCATCTGTGAGACAGCTGTTCGGCGCAGAATGGTCCGGTGGTCCTCCTCACCTCGCCTGTCCCCAGGCAGATCGTGCATGTGTTGTCTTCTCACGGTGTACTGATCCCTGTTGTTTCGTGATGGCCTGTTGGAAGTCGTGCGTAACTGAGCACCTCGTCACGACTCTGTGTCCCTCCTGCAGCTCGCCCTGTCCTGTGCCTCACGAGAACATCTCCGTCCCGTCAAATATCGTCCCATCTCATTCCCGTCGTCTTTTCTCGTTCCATTTATGTGTTCACGCCTGTATGTGTTTCAGCATGTGTCGATGTCCGTTTATCGAAAGTATCTGTACGCGTGAGTATATCTGTTCGTGTGTACGTGCGTGCGTGCGTGTGTGCGTGCGTGCGTGCGTGGCTGACGCCGTGAGGAGAGCGAGCGGTGGCCGTTTCAGGCCACTTGAGGGCAATGCACCCAAATGACACGAGTGCGATCCGTGTTTGCCTTGCTGTGGTTTATTAGCAAAGCGATAACGAAACAGCTTGAACACACTCGTGAAATGCTCTTATCATCTAAAATCGGTGTTCTAAATAAGCATAGCCTGATTTATTTAAATGGTAAACACGTATGTTCACAGAATCTCATACATATGCCTGTGGTTTTCTTGAAACTCTGAATGGCTCTTGTTGAGAAGACGTTGGCGTTCTTCACTGATCGTGAAGTACACTTAATGTTACATTCGCTTTGTCCGCCAAAAAATCTTAATTATGCATATTACTCATGCTTTTACATGTTCTAAGTTTTGCAAATTGTGAAGACATGACCTAAATTTCCCCTCAGAAAAGGTGTTGTGCAGTTATTTCGGTGAAATTTGAACTATTGAGTTAGACCCTACTGCTAATTGCAGTAGCGGCTATACCACACGGTCCCTGCGGTGGTTTTCCATTGTGACCTGGCAAATTAGAATGCGCAGGGTGCTGGCGATATCTTACGGACTAGACTATAAATGAAGTTGATTTATTTTCGGAGCTGAGTGATATCAATCCATTATGTGCCGGAAATTAATTTCCATTATTTTTGACACACGTTTCGTTTCAAGTTTCAATGTTCTCTAGAAAATGGTTTATTCTCGCCAATGCCATTACGAACTTTCTTGGCAAGGTTTTGGGCAGGAACGACAATTTCATTCAATTTAATCGGGGCGAGTTTTCTATTAATCCGAAGTGCTTGAATAGAACTCGTCAATGCACAGGCACCTATACTATTCCAAAGTATCTGCTAAGACTGGCGTGGGTCTATTTATCGCCCACTCAACCATTCACTCGAGGAACTCTTAGCAGCCTCCACCTTCAAACACACACACCCAATTGAATCAGCTATGCAATTGAGAATTCGAGACATACCCGCCCACTCGGAAACAGCGCAATGGCTCGCTCGAACGGCGGACGTTGCTGCCGCAGAGAAGTCGCCGGCTGTCGGCTGTCGGACATCGGCTGTCCTGTCTGACATCACTGGATCGCTCAGCGGACGGCAGTCGTTTCCGTGCCACCAGGCAGGGTGTCTCGTGGCCCAGTATCGCTCGCCCTGCGGTCGCTTCGGCCCTGGTGTCGTATCACCCGAGTCAAGGGCTTCCGGCTTAGCTGTGGGTGTTATTTTTAGAGGTGCTGAGTGGCTTATAGGGTCTCAGCGGAAGGGCAGGGGAGTAAGACAAATGCCTGAGTGTGTCGGCGTATAAAGTCAATCCTGTAAGACGCGAAAACGGTTTGTCGCATGTGACGTGAATTGATTGAAAAGAATGGCTGGGAGCATAGCGTATTATTTTGGAGGTTGATGGGCTTCTAGGAAATTGTTGAACAGGGTTGTTGGGGTTGGACAGTTATCGGTGGTTCGTGCCGGTTGTTGTTGTGGGCTGTGGCATGAGGCGTGAGGTAGTGTGGTTAGTGGATGACATATGCCAATGAGTGCAGACGCAGGGTGGATGACGAATTGATGGTAGACAGCAGACGGTGGATATATGGGGAGGGGTATAGGCGTTAGACTGCAGACGGTGGGGTTAGGCGTTGGGCTCCAGGTGATTGACATTGAACGGTAGACTGTGGCCGATAGCTCTCCCGGTCGGTCCTTGCCCTGTCTCTCGGATCGGCCCGTTCTCTCCGGGTTGGCCCGTGTCCGGTCAGGCGGGGTCGGATTGGCGGATCGGGCGGTAGATATAATGTCTGTATAAACAGAGTTCTAAATACATTGTGACGGTGGTCGCAGGTCGGGTGTAAACGGTAGACGCTGGGTGGCACCCTGTTGTAGACGGAAGGCCTCCACTGGGTCCGCCCGTGTCCGGTCGTAGTGGTGTCGGATCGGCGCCGTGACCCGGTGTGGAGCCGGGTCACCCGGTGGTGCCGATTATCACCGGTCGGGCGGGTCGGAGGCCAATGAACCGGAACCGCCCTGCGGCTCCGCTGCCGGTCGCAGTGGCTGATATGACAGGCTCGGTGGGTCAGGGAACAAGTATCGCGGTGGTTACTGGTTTGGCTGTTTATCGCCAGGATTGGAAAGTTTTCAGCTAAGTAAACAAGCAATTGAACGAGTATCAAACTGCTGTGATTAAAGAAAAAAGGAAAATTGGGCGAAAGCAAATCGTTAGGCGGCACGGGCGGACATCGATAGCAGCGCCTCTATCGGTCACTCGGAAAAGCTGGGCTGTAGGCGACGAAATACCGGCTGAGTTGTCACACGTTGAATAGGTTTATAGCCATCCGTCTTGTGAAAAAGTTGAACTTTTGCCTTTAATATTTCTTTAGGCAATTTTAGAAGTGTCTTCACATGGATTACAAAACCGTTTAGATTATTGTATTCACTTCAAGCCTTTCCTATTGTTCTTGATGATGCGGGAACTATTTATAATTAGTGTTTCCAGCTTAGTAAAAGAACATACTGTGCAAACGATGAAAAAAGCATAAATGGAAGATTTTAAATGCAATTTTCTCTAACAATTAATGGTAAATTCTCTACATATCAAAGAAAAGGTGCATGCTGGCTGATAATTTAAAGTTCTTGGGGCCAGTTGTTTTCTTCTTTTCTTACGTCGCCCCAATGGCCGCGAATACACTTGTGATAACGCCTATCGTAAGTTTGGACCACACATCTCTCTACACCTAGCCACGCATTCCACTTAAAACTAGCCGTGTAGATTAATTTGGTAGGGTTGTGTAATGCGTCGGGCCTGCCTTCGCTCTGAATGGTGGTGCGAGATTCGATTGTGTCCATCGTCTGTGATTTTGGTGTTATTGGGGTGCCGTGAGTTTGCTTGCATCATTTTGTCTAACCGCCTGGTTTCCACGCCTTTCCTCTTTCAATCGTCTGAATATTGACCATAACTATTACTCGCTCTAACAGCTGGTATTTTATTTCTCACACATTGAAACAATGACGGTGGCAAATTCGAGCACATCTCTGAACATCGTCAGATACTCTCTAAGCTGTCACAGCTGGCAACATGAATCATGCCAATCACCGTGATGGACAACTTTATCTTTTCATCGACATCACACCACGGTCGGTTTGGGCTCTCTGAACTCGGTCACACTCGAGGCGTGACCACGTGCAGCGCTCGTGGTGAGGTCGTGATGGGCTCTATCGAATTCACGCTGACTGGCACAGTGCCCCTGTGGATACCACGGGCACCGCCAGTTTCAGAGTATACTGGCAAAAATAGAGATGAAGTGAAACTTATTGATTGTTTTTTGGTAAAACCTCCTGCACCGATTAAGTGTAAAATCGTATCATTATAGACTAATGAGAGCATTTATGATAGTAAAACGAAGTGACTTATTGCAATGATCTTGTGAAGATTGCTGCAATGCACCATCATGCCGTTTTAATTGCTTTCATTAGTCTATATGCTGAGGCGGCATGTGGCATGTTGGTCGCCAAAAACGAGTTGCGCAGTACGCAATACAGAATTCAGCTGGCCTCTATGGGCTCCCTAATTTAATTCACGGGATGGCGAGGGCCGGATAGACCGAAAGGTCGGCAGACAGTGTCAAATGGGTTCGGCTGAAGGTGCACCATTGACCGGCAGCACGTGCAGCACGTGTGGCGCCGCGTGTATCACGTGCGACGAAAATTGGGCACGTGCGGGACTGCTGACTGCCTGTCTTTGAGCGTCAGCCTGGTAGCATAACGACTAGGTTAGTCGCGGGAGAAGCATGGTAAGTGGTAGACGTAGACGCTGTGAAGTGGACTGAAATCGAGCTCGTTTCGTTCGTGCTGAGAGGAGGCTGCCAGGAGAACCAGAAACCGGAACTCCTTGCCGTACAGTTCAACTATCAATGCTGAGATTTGCAAAATATTTGGTTAGATCATACCTCCTATTCATTGATGAATTACCTACGTAAACTTTGGATCATTTGACACAGCAAATATCGTTGATTGACAACGATGACCATGTGTCGAAATGATGTGCCAGCTCTCCGCATCGCTATCGGCTTCTTTGACCGACGTGGGGGCTCCTCATCCGTTTATTTATCTCCCCCATCATGCACCGTGAAACCTCGCTAATCCGGCCACACTCTTGGCGTCATTAACTGACCCTGCCCTCTTCTCCGGTAGGCGCCGGCAGCGTGGATAAGCCGCTGGCCACGCTCTGGAGAAACTACTGCCAGTCGACCAAACCGGACATCGAGATGCGCGTGACGGTGGCCGTCTCTGGCCTCAAGGCCACCACTCGGGAGCACGGCCTCACTGAGTACTGGAGCCACCGCATCACCTACGCGTTCGCACACCCCAGCTACCCGAAGGTGAGAGGAGATGAGTTACAGAGCTTTAAAGGGTATTGCTTTGAAGGATGACAGGTGGGCAGTGGGCTTGCGCTATGGAAAATGATCTTGTAACTAAAATGTCGGGTGTTTCATCCTCTACATGTTTGATATGGCCTTCGTTGACTTTCGGTCATTGGAGCACAATTGCCAGCATCGACGTTTCCTTTTTGGCTGTGGATATTTTATCCCGCTCTGGCGGAGCTCCTCTAAGGGTTGCTCGACTCTGCCCCGCGTCCGCCGCCGCTATCAGCGGCTTTGCCCTTCTGTCGGGCCTATCGTCTCGGTCTCTATCGGCTGGTTTGCCCGTCTGTCGTCTCTCTCTGGCACCTCGATGGGTTTGTCCATGTTCCGGTTCCGTGACAGCGCCAACAGAGCGCCGTGTATCCGGGAAGTGAGCCGCACTGATAGCCGACTCCGAACCCACCGCCCTCGGTACGGCGGAAACCGCAACATCACTGCGTATATGTGCAGCTAGCTGGAACCGAACGATATTGATGATACGTCCGTAATATGCGTCACTTTCCTCAATTGTGTCTGAACATGCGGTTGTCGCCGAATCTGCTGCGTAGATGTTTATTTATTGAGACAATATTACCGCATATATTACGGCGATTACTTCCGTCGAGCGCGAGTTTCGAGATAAGATCTGCCCCGCCTGCGGACCGCCCTGATGACAATGGTGGGGACGGGCGATATACAGGAAGTGATTTGGTGCGAGGACAGTACGGTGGTACCCGACTACCTGTGACGGCCGGTCGACCGCAGAGGATATGATCGGTGCCTGGTGTAATCAGGCGCTATTGAGGCATGAGTCATTCTTATCGACAGGTCTCTCCGCAGTTCTGCCTGAGTGGTCTGTGAAATAGATATTGACGGCCGCATGATGTAAGGCTTCAGCGGCGTCCTGAGCGTTAGCTCGCCTCTGAAAAATATAGAGACGGGAAGGATTATCGAAAAAGATTACCGAAAAAAGATAATCGGTATAGGATTATTTTTCAACAAAAATATATATGTTTAGCGTATATGTATACGCTTTTAATATAACTATAACAGCAAGTATGTCAAAAGGAGACACAAAACATTGTCGCCCTCATTCAGGAGCCACATCTCCCGTTCCGTCATTCCACGCAGGCAGTAAGCGGTGGTCAGCTGTTCCAACTCTGTCTCACAGAACTCAGCCAACTCCGTGGGAAACTCAGACAAATCCATGGGAAACTCAGTGAAACTCTGGGAATGTCCCCGCTACGCTCACAGGCAGCCGCAGCGGCCGGTCGGCGCGGGCGCAGATCGTTGTTTACAACTACGTTTACATGTTATAAACGCGGAAACCCTGTCTGTCTGGCCCTATTTCCCGTCTCCAGTTGAAAAGGTGGACAAGTTATTGAGAGTTATTAGGTTATTGGTAGCACAGCCACAGTGTATGTATTTACGTAAGATACGTGCTGCAACTGTACCTACTTGAAACGTGGATAGTGGTTCACGTGGCAAAGACACGGCGTTAATTGACGCATCGGTAGACGGTATTATCGACTTCTCGTTGGTGTTTTTCTGTGCCTTCGTCGACTTCAAGCGGATGTCATCAGGCTTTCCCTATGGTGGATACCTATGTATTATAGCGTACCTACGGATGCTTTAGCCTTCAACTCATCGAAATTGTTCACGTCTTTTACGGTTATTCTTTGTTGTGCTACCCTGGGAATCATGAAGGTTGTCTTGTACTCTTGCGGCACGAATCATGTCTTCCTTACTACATACATAACCGGACCCCCGCGATATCCCCGTTTGAACCGTGCTCACCAGCACTCTGTCATGACTTGCAGTTCACTGCCGTTGGTGCAGCTGCCTGAAGCCCATCGGGGCCGGTCCAGGACCACGCCCTTCGGCTCTGCCGTGCCGCGGGACGGCGGGGGCGGGCCGCGGGGGAAGCACGGGGGCGGCCACTGTGCGGACGGGGTCGCTCGTGACAAGTTCTGTGACCCGTTCGTGTATGAACTCGCTGCGATTATCGCGCTATGATCGCAGGTCAGGCCAGTGCCAACGGCCTAGCCCCGCCCCGTCTCGACCCGCCCAGGCACGACCTGTTCAGGAGCTGGTTTTCAGCGGCGGGGGGGGGGTCGGACGGAGCGGGGCAAGGGTGGGGCCTCAATCGGTGGACCATGGACTGACGATGCTTCGAAACAGCGGCGTAAGCTGCTGAATAGGCACAGTCTCACCTATCGCGAGTTTTGACTGCCGACTCGGTAACTTCCTACTCGGAGACTGACAGCCGAGGAGCCGTGTATCTCTGTTTTGGCTGGACTTGCCGGCTCTGAGCTGCTGCTGCGTTAGCTACTTCCGCCACTGTTCGCTCCAGCGTTATACCACATCCCCTCAGTGCTCAGTATGCTCACCTGCTGTCCCCTATCGCCGGTAACTACGCAGCAGTGGCGGCCGTCCGGGCCGGCGCCGCGGTCGCTGCGGTCACCTGACGGGCCGTCAGGTGACGGGCCGCTATCCGTCAGGCCGGATAGCGGCTCCTGTCGATCCATTCCTTATATGTCGGCGTCGAGACGCCTGTACGGGCGGAGACTGTCGGCAGAGCGGATCGGCCCGCCTACGGTCTCCTCTCAGGCAGAGGTGCGGTCATGTGCGGGAGCTGTGAAGGTCATCATCTGCCACCTCCGGCTGGGGAGGTGGTGTGGGTGTCACCGCGAGCGCATGACTTCCTGATTGAAATGGACCGGGGAGATGTTAGGATGGACTAGTTTGGGAAAAGTGTGTTGAAGAATGGCTCGCAGCTGTGAGAAGAATGATGTTAGAATGTGTTGTTCTCACCGGCTGTGACAGTTCTGTGAGAAGAATAGCACCTGTGACATCTACTTACACACAAAGGATACATCTCTGTAGGTCATCTCAGGGTCCGTGTGACTTTTTCTGACACGGTATTGTCTGTGAGTGTGATGTGACATACCGTGACCTTGTGACGTGTTGTGGCAACTCCCTATCACTACGCAAGACGTAACTTGCCCCGCGTTCGATGTCTCCCGGACGACAAAGATTCTAATGCCGTCCGGGCCCGAAATGGCGTTCGATGTCGCACGGACGGCAAAGATTCTACGTGACGTCACGTAGAATCTTCGTCGTCCGCGCAGAATCTTTTGAGCGTACTACGGTGGGCAGAGAGGCAATGATGGCGCGTATTTCAAAAGCGACGCAGCAGCTGTTTGCAGAAGTTGTTGACATTTGTGCGCGGTCTCTATGGAAACGTAAACTTGGGCCTTTTTCGAAACTGACGCACATTGTGCAAGTGGCGCACAAAATGGCCGGTCTCGTCGTCCGCCTGTGTGCTTCATCGAACGCAAAATAGAATATTCTGCGTAGAATGTTCTTCGTCCGGGGAGACATCGAACGCGGCCTTGGTCTCCGAGTGTCTGGATCGTCAATCTCATCAGTCGTTCTATACAGTAGATTCTGTGAGGTGCTTTCTGTGTTTCTTACGACGTCATTAGTGGACAGCTGCACGGTCTTTTTTTACGACGAGAGCAGCCTGTTTCGCTCACACATGAATAGTTCACTGACCGAGCCGGATAGGGGGTATCAGCGAAAGCTAAGAACGGCGTTTTGTACTCGCCATGCACACTGCACACCTCTGCAATCTGCCGTCAAACTTGGTGCATCCATTGCTCCATAGCGTGTGGCCACGCTCCAGCATATGGCTCGCTCCCAGCGAGAGCACCGGCCGGTCGGTGGACTGCCCGTGTTTGTATGTCCGTGTGTGCGGTTTCTCGCCCCGGGGCACCTGATCGCTGTAAAAACACGCGCCGGTGGGTCGGCCGCTCGGCCGTCCACTCCCAATTAGCTGGGGCGGGGAGGAGGGCGCCGGGAGTCGGCGGGGAGGAGGGCGCCGGGGAGTCGGCGGGGAGTCACGGTGGTGCGGTGAGCTGAGAGCGAGCCCCGCCGCAGCGCTGCGGCCGAGGCGGCGCCCGCGCCCAAGGTCAGAGCGGCGAGCAGGCCCGCTCGGCGCCACGCCACGGGCGATGGAGAGGCGAAATGCTCGTCCAGTGTCTGCCCACAGAGAGAAAACAACACGGCGCAGATTTCACTTTGGGTGGGACGAGTGGATTCTGATGGAGTTTGAAAGGGAATGACAGAAGGTTCTATGCTGCTGGAAATTCATTAGCGCGACGATTCCGCACAATAAAAGCGCCATTAAACTCCAGGAATGTCATTAGCGCGCTGTGATTACCGGCTCGTTTGCGTCAGCCGTGTGAGTTCCGTCAGCTGGGGTTCGGTGAATGTCAGACACGCCGTCTCACCGGCCGTTCACTCGCACAGTCCGTATCGATATGAGTGGACCAGTCACGTGAATGATGCAGACGGCCCATGATGTGCAGCTTTACCTGTCCAAAAACCTGCCCTTCACCCAGATCGTGTATTGCGGGGGAGCGATCGGTGCTGATGGATAACCTACCGTGAACTGAACGGACGCGTGACTCCTTAGTTCGTTACAAATGTTCAGATGTTGTGCTAAAAACAATGGTTATGGTCGAACACGTGACAATAAACGTCACTCATTTGGAAGTTTATTAGCTGCCTACTGTTTACAATTAGTGCGTTCAGGGAACCAGTCCTGGTCATGTGCCATGTTTTCACCCCTCCCCGTCCCTAATCGCCCTCATGGCAGCTCAAGTTGTGTGGCCGCTCACTGACGCCCTGTGTCCTCTGTGTTCCCAGGTGTTCTGCTGGGTGTACCGTCACGAGGGGCGCAAGATGAAGCCGGAGCTGCGCTGTCACGCGGTGCTCTGCTCCTCCGAGACCAAGGCGCGCCTGATGCAGCGTCTGCTCACCGAGCGACTGCACCAGGCGCTGGTCGAGTTCAGGAAGGAGAAGCAGCTGCGGCAGAACGCCCGGCTGTCCGTGGTCAGCGTGCTGTACCCGGCCGCCCCGCGGCGGAAGGTGGTGCTCACCAACGGTGGCGCCAACTACCGGCCGCCGCTCGAGCGCAGCAAGAGCGCGCCCAAGCTGGGCAGTATCGAGGAGGACCGGCTGGGCGAGGAGGCGGCGGACGCGGCGGCGGCGCGCGAGGCGGCCGCCCGCCGACCGCCGCCGGTCCCCTCCCTCGCCGAGATCGCCGAGGAGGAGGAGGAGGAGCGGACTCCCACAGCGCCGCGCTCCCCCCGACCCCGCGCCTTCAGCGAGCCGGCCGAGCCGCCGCCGGCCGTGTGCCGCCACCCGGCCGACCCGACCGCCACCCACGACCCGGCCGACGACTCGGACGCCGCCAGCGAGCACAGTGCCGCCAGTGTGCCCAGCGACCCGACCGGCGACAGCGACTGCGAGACCCTGGTGCTGGCCACCACGCCCGAGCAGTGCCGCGTGTACAGGATCACCGGCTCCGGCCGCTCGCCGCCGGACGCGGAGGACGCCTGTCACCGCCTGCAGGGCGTCGTCGACTTCGGCGCCCACTGGAACTCGACCGGCTGGGTGCGTGTGCCCGACGAGGACACTGCCAGTGACGAGAGCGGCTACTCAGAGGAGCCGCTCAAGGCCGAGTGACCGCGCACCGCGAGGCAGAGGACAGATCTAGTCAGGGCGCGCGGCGCAGAGTCGGCGGCGGGTCGCAGGCTCTCTGTGTAATGTGCTCACTGGCTGGAGGGTTCCACCGCTGCGGGACGCCGCGGCAGGTCGCCCGGCGCCGTCTGGCCGTCTCTGATATACTCACTGGCATGTGTTGCATATTTATTGTTGGTGTTTGGCTGCGCACGTGTCGCTGTTCGCCCCTCGTGTCTATGTGCCAAACGGCGAGCGGGGCCGGCCTGCTCCTCCCGGTCGACGGGGTGTCAGTCGCTGCCCAGCGGGCCCCTCCGGGCGCCGGGCGCCGCTCCATTGCGGTGTCTCTGTTCTGTTTGTCACTGTTGTTACGGCCGGCCTGGCCTGGTGGGGACCCAGTCTGTTCCGCCCCGGCCGGCGAGCGGTCGAGACACAACCCCACCCCGAGACCGGGCGATATATCCTGTCTGTGCTACTGTCTACTGATGGAATGTGATACGTGATCGCGTATGGTGTAGTACAAGTCCGTAACACATGTATTAAATATCATGAATAGTGAATAAATTGTATCAAAGCTGCTGAGATTGTCGCTGACCTACCGACAGATTAGACAAATGCTTGGGTATCTAGCTTCAATGTATAGTCGACTACAGAATGATGTTCCACTTTTACAGGCAATTATTTGCCTGGAGTGGTAGGCTGTGCCGCATCACACGGGCTGAGTTCACAAATTATAGCTTTGTCGCAATGCTCACAATCAACACGCTTAATCGCGTTATAAACGGCACAACTTAGCGTTCCGGTCAACTGATAGCTTCTGAGGAGTGGAACATCATTTTGTAGTCGACTATACACCGAAAGTCCGCGTAGAATTTAGCTTCGAACGTTTAAACGTATCCATACGGCGCAACTGGCTCACCGGCATTATTTGGTCTGGAACACGATTTCTGCCAGCGTATCACTAACCGAATGTTCGTCAGCATCATATTGCAAAAGCTGGAGCTGGACCACCAAGCTCTAGCCACCGTGTCGTTCCGGTTAGCTTCGGAGGGAGACGGTCGCACAATTCAGCTACGATTTACACGCATACACCAATAACAACCTGCACATATCGCCATTTCCGAGAATCTGAGATGGTAGACTGACCCGCAATGCACGAAGCGACTGTCAGCTGGGGAGAATCTGAGATGGTAGACTGACCCGCAATGCACGAAGTGACAGCGCGCTCGGGTAACGCTACGATTCGAAAACGGGAGCAAGGGCGGCGCCACCGTGGGGGCAGTGGGGGCAGACTGCCCCCACTGACAGGAGGCCGTAGGGGCAAGACTATGTTTTTGCCCCCACAAAATTTGGCTGATGTTGAAAAGGGAACACAAGACCGGTGCAACATTCATGATAGGCGGTTATAATAGTACGCCTGTTTTTGACGGTCCCCGTATCAAATGCATCAGCAGAACGTTCGTTTTCGGACCGTCTGTCACATATCTCCTACTCCCACTCATTATCCTACTCATTTTCATTTGCACCAGAAGGCTGCCCTCAAGCTTGACCTCGAGGAAGTTGAGAGGCAGTTTGTCAAAAGTCGGCCAGAGAAGAGATCACCTTGGGAACCCTTAGACTGATACTGAGCTCAGGGAGGTATGCAAAAATGTGATAGGTAGGTATGCATATCCGTGTTATCTGGAAATGTATGCATGGGTCGCCCTAATGGAGCTTATTCTGGTATACCAAACCAATCGTGTATGAGAGAATCGCACATATACGTACTACGGTAAAAAGGGAACTAGGTATTGTCTATTGTTTTGAGGAATACACCATTTTACATCTCAACGAACAACATAACGTTTTCATAGGTTTGTTTCTCCCAATCTAATTTTATAGTTTTATTTGCTCGCGACCTTAACCCGGCCGGGCCCGGGGGGGTAATTCCAACCACCGCAGTCCGGGTCATAGCCCCCCACCCACCTGTCTAACTCGGTAAACCAGTATAACGCCTTTTGGGGCGACTAACGGAGCGAGCGAGAGGGTGAGCCTTGCACGTGCGAAATTTCGACGAGGTACTTACCTCCAGCTGACTTGTGCACGGCACCCTACTAACCGGTCTCTAGCGATGTGCCAAATTTGAGCACAATCGGCCCAGCCGTTCTCGAGATCTGGAAGCGGCACCCTGCACGTGCGCACGTGCAAAATGGGTCCCAACTGAGTTTTGCACGGCACCCTACTAACCCGTCCCTAACCATGTACCAAATTTGAGCGCGATCGGTCCAGCCGTTCTCGGGATCTGGAATCGACCCCTGCACGTGCGCACGTGCAGCAGCACCCCAATTCTGGCACATGGATATGCATTGCCTAGTGGGTGCCTACCTACATGCCAACTCTCAGCGCAATCGGCCCAGTAGTTACCGAGATATTGCAACAATTACAAAAGTGACACCTCTTCGTTTTGCACGTGGCACGTGCATAAGGGGTCACCCACATGCATCGGGAATAGTGCAATACTTGGTAGAAGGAATGAAGCTACCCTACAAAAATTACCGCATGTAAATCGGTCAAGTGGTTGCTGAAATATAAGCCTCGCAAAAGCGTGACCACGGCCGGCCGGCCGGCCGGCCGGCCGCTCATACTCAGAAATTTCCGTTAATCTAAGGAAAGACTACGCTCGCTTCGCTCGCTCCGTAATAAGGCAGCTACGGAAATAAAAATGGTATCAAACGAAAGGTATCTACGATAAGATTCTTAAACACCTAAACTTTTTGACCTCAGGTCAATTTGAAGGTCAGAAGTCAAGGTCAAAGGCAAAAACCGGCAATTTTGTAGTGGTCTCAAAGAACGTGTTCCAGAGGACGGTATGGTGCATAAAACTGGCTAAAATGGATGTTAAACGAAAGAAGAGAGTCTGGGTATTCCGATGATGTGCTAACATTCAAATTCAAGGTCACGGTCATGCTCAAAATTGACCACAAACTTTGCACTTTTTTATATATTGTATACTAAATTCCGAGATGTTTTGAAATGTTTTGAAGCTTAGCGGACCCCTAGTTGTGCTTTAGCTTACGATACAAGGCTGCTACAAGGTCAAAGTCACAAGAGAGTATCCTTGCTAGAGGCTATTTCACTTATTCAAGTCAGGCATAACAATTAAGACATGTTTTGCCATCCTGAGGCTCTACATGAATGCTTAGAGCAAAATGGATGCCAGAATCGTGATCAGCGGCTACGAAATCATCACAAACGAGCAAACGACATTTCATGTGTCAAAGTCAACCAAAGGTCATTCGAGGTCACATGAGGTCAACATAAAACTTGACTTTTTCCAAACAATATATAAACCATTCGACGTGTCTCGACGAGACGAATGCGCAGTACCACTGCCGTAGCTCTAGGACCTTTTTTGTTGAAGTTACTTGCAAAAAAAAAAAACTAAAGCCCCAGCTCGGGGTCGTTGACCTGACCTATGACCTCAGGTCACCAAAGTTACTTAAGTATTTTTTTCTAGAACAAATGCTACACAACCGTGCTCGTAATTTGTCTCTATCTCTAAAACCTTTTTGGCAATGGTTGAAGTTCACGTCTGTGACGCCGAAGTTTGCCATGCAGGAGTCTAGAAAAATCGGCCCTGAGACGTTATCAAGCAGGCTAGGTCCAAATTTTTTGCTTCAAAAGATGTCAAATTAAGGGGGGATAAGGTGTAGCAAGTTTTGTCTTTCTATCCCGAAGCGTTCGTGAGGTATCGCAAATATTCGCCAGGGGGAGGCGACCCCCCCCCTTCCGGGTCCGCGAGGGTACTCAACGCGTATGCATGAAACCTGAAACCATAAGTTTTGAATGGCAACATCTAGGGGCAAGGTGCTCTGGATTTTGCAGATCGGCGTATCAGACAACAGTCGGGTCACCTCAAGCTTGCCCCCACTGGCGAAAATTCGTGGCGCCGCCACTGAACGGGAGGGAAGTTTTACACTACAAAGCGAGCATCGGTGAGTTCGGATCAGTCAGGGTATCGATACCGCTATAAGAGGGTGCAACCAGTACATGGGTGAAACTTATCAGATATCAGTATCTACTACTCATCAGTCTGACAAAAGAACCCGCTAATATCTCAGCTTCCTCGGTAGTGGCCGTCGTGGGTCAGTTGCGTACCAAACGGATGCATGTTGGTACTGGGAAAAATGCCTCAGTGCGAACTATTAGCTCTATTACGGCCGCACGGTCGCTATGGTTCTTTCTGGTAACAGTATATTCGTTCGTTATCTCCTGGTAGCAGTTTCTGATTTGTTTCCACAGCTCTGTGAGGCCGGGTGAGCTCATTTCCGTTCCAACTCGGTCACAGTTGAGACACGGCCTCGACGAATGCCGGAACGGTCTCCAGCCGTAACCGATCGCAGGGTACGCGGTAGATAGAGGTGCAAACTGCAAAGTTCCTAGGAGTTCAACTTGACAAATCCGTTTGCTTTGCCCTTTCATGCGCGCGGCACATATTTTACCTGGCGGATCTGCGCAGGTCATTTGAGTCAGAGAACACGATAGTAATTAACGTTTGCAAGCACCCATTGTATCCATAAATAGAATCTTGCGCCCGCGGCAGCGTTTCAGAGGCTGAATGGGCTAGCAGCTTCAAACGGACCTCAGTCATGCTTGGCTAAAGGGTTATCGGTCATCCGGTGTATTCACGTGCACTAAATTTAGATATGTACCTACATTTTCAGGTAACTTCCGTCATACAACGGTGGCTGTCAACACTGATTGCTGGGCGAAAATATCTTGGAATGAATTGAAGATCTTGGTGTCTATTGCCTAAACGAAATGATCATTAATAAGCCGTTAATGTATTGAAAGAAGAAGACTAAAAAGTTAACCCTATTAGTGGCAGGCTCCTGGCTACCCCTATTAGTGGCAGGGGGGCTGTTTACGACCCCCCCCCTGATATCTCGAGATCTAACGGGCCGATTTTCAAAATTCAAACGGCATTCGATTTCGCTCAAAGTGATCTACATTTCTAAAAAATAAAGATTAAAAAAATGTTAATAGGGGGTAGAGGGGGGTAAAAACGGGCAAATTGCAGACACATTTTAGACTGTTTATCAGTTCACGGCCAGGTTTCTGAACCAATCTTAACGTAACTTTTGCCGATCGATAGAGAATGAACCAGGAATTCACATGGATCCTAAAAATATGCATTTTCAAAAATCATAGGCGAATACAGATCATTGAGATTGGGGGTGCACAAAAAGTATAGTAAATAAGGTTTTTGTTGGTACTGTTTCTAAAAAGGGTGGCAATGGTCTTGTTATGTAACAATTTTATTATGAGAGAACGACTACAATTGTATTGGTCATGCATAGGCAGTGTCAGGGCACCTATGTTGGGAGGTAAAACATAACCCCCCTTTTTGGACGCCTGGATCCGCCTATTATAGCAAAAACGTGTCAAAAGAGGATGCACAATAACTTTGTATATGTTATCACATGATACCTTTCATTCACTGTTCATAAAACTGGTGCATACAGTTATAATACATCAGCATCGTGATCTTCGCCCAAATGACTCGCTTCACGAATAGGACCCCCCAATTCCCAGTGCTCTGGAGCCGCCCCTGGTAAAGTTATGAACTTGAAATTTTCAGGGAATGTGCCCAATTTAGTTTAAGGAAAAGTCAGAAAATTTCAGCATCGTAGCTTCAGCGGTTTCGGAGATATTCCCGAAAAACCTGAGGGTTGGATGAAAACAAACCCCCCTGCCACTAATAGGGACAGATGTCTGCTTACGCTGCATCGTGATAGAAGAGATAATTATGCTATTGACATCCGTACACCTTGACCTGGCATCACTATAAGCTGATGGAAATTATTATCCTATCATAAATTGCATATATTGAACAATGCAAAAACACGTATAACATGCATTTGTGTCTGGTGATGTGCTCGTATGCACGAAGTATTGTGCAAGTCATATATTAACCGGTATATCAGTGTGTTATTGCACATCGTCATGGTTTATGAATCGTTGATTTGTCGGTAATCAATCACCATGGTGCAATAAGAAAAAAAAACGGTTACAATTACAGGCATCGATAGTCACAAATGATAAGAGTGTAGCTATATAACTAGGTACAATGACCAAGAGACAGTCTTGATTAAAATTAAGCAAGTGGCTCATGATACTAGACTATAGTCTTCGTGCTCAACACAGGATGATTGCATCAATTACGGAGCAATGTCGGCATATTTAACAACATATAATCAGATAAAACGATACACAAATGTTGACATCACATAATAAGCCGCTGCCAATTGCACATAATCATTGACTCGCATATAGTTCGATGGATTACTCATGATTCATGACGAACACTGTCTTAACTTTTTTCTATCAAAAACACATCAGCTTGAACTCAGCGATTCATTTTGTGCTAGTATTGCTGTACTAGCCGCCTTCTCACTGGCTGTTGACATGCTTCATGAAGAACTCGACCTGCTTTGGATTGCGGAGGACGCGGGGCTGCTTGAACTGCCCCAAGAATGCCGTCGTAGTGTCGAACTGGAACTGACGGAACGCCTTGAACGTGCCCGGCTTCACGGTCATCACCTGTAGGGGAAATCGGTGGGGATCAAGGTAGCTTTCAGTAATGTCTTTACACATAGGGGTAAAGATAATGTTCAGCTTTGGCTTGACGGCCGTCTATGTAAGAGCATCAAAGTATGTAGGAAGGAAAAAACAACTGAAAACATTGTTCAGTGAAAAGAACACGTAAGTATAAAATGTCCAGTCTGACAACCGCAGCCCTAATAGAACCTCGCCAAATAGTATTACAATTTCATCGCTATAGTAGCTAGAAGACAAAGAAGATAAACTGTAGATACGGATACGTTTTGAACGGAACTTAAAACAGAAGATAGTTGCTAAACTGCATAACGTTACCTTCATTGGCGCGATGGAGTCTTTGACCCGGAACGATTTGTACACGAAATGCTGCTCGCACAGCACCTCGTCAATCTGGAAATAAATGGAAATTAGATCGAGGACCAACACGCGCAATGCGCAGCTTAGACTTTGATCACGTGTCCGTGGTTTCCTTCTCATGTGCAAGTTTCAGCATTTGAACCTACGCTATCAGTCAATAGGTACTTTGATCTACAATTACTTACTTTTTGCGTTGTTACGCTCCCCTTTCACATTTTACAGTTTCGTGATGTCTCTCGTGCGTCTCTCTAAGCACGTATGCTTGTTTTCATTGACATCATGTCTCTCCTTCCCTGCCTGCTCCCGATGGCACTTTTCAATCTAATCCACCTAAATCATCTACCCCTCTCCCTCACCGTCTTCAGCTGCTCGGCAGTGACCTCCCCCTTCTCCAGTTCGAGGAAGACCAGGTAGTAGGGCGCTCCGGGCCGCGGGCTGGGGTCCAGCACACTCTCAGCACTGGTGAAGTCGAGCAGGGTGGTGCCGCTCCAGCGTCCGGCGGCCGTCTGTAGGGCAGCGATGAACGCCTCCTCCGACAGCTTCTCCATGTGCACGTTCAACATCTGGCCGGCCCTGTAGGACAAAGAGGGAGAGAGAGGTTGAGGGAGGGAGGTAGATGGAGTGGAGGGAGAGGGAGCAAACACTGCGCTCACAGCAGAGCAAGTATGAAATAATGTAATAAGTAGCTCATCATATAGCGTGCAAAGTTCGCAAGCGTGCAAACAAGACGCATAAAAAAAAAACAAGAAAAGTGAGAGCTTCTTCAAAGGTCATGTTTTACGGTGTTGTGTGTCAAGTTCCTTTTCATTCAATGATTTTCTGCATTTCTATGATACGGACGTCTTGTGGGTATTGCCATAACAAGTGTCAAATCATTGCATCGGCCGCGATTGAACAATACAGGAACACCGCTAAAGAAGGTATCGAAGGCTGACATTTCCAGACGATGTTTCTTACACCCCTTTCTACCTGAACTGGAAGTCGACGCATGGCGCCTGATGGAAGAAATCGACCACCTTGACGACGTCCCCTAACCGATACCGATAGAAACCGGACCAGTTGGTGACCACAGGCTCGTACAGCTCACCGACCTGCAGCGGCCGGAGTGATTTGACAGGGTTAAACGCGTAAACGTGGTGAAACGAAATGATCGGCCGTCAGAACCACGGATGTGGAGCGACGGACTTGTGAAATAGATGGAGAAGGGGAGGGAGGGACATTGTTTGTAATAAAATAATTTATATATTTCCTAAAATAGTCGATTAGTGAAATTGCAGGTTTTCATGAAAACATAAATTTAATGACTTAATGAGGTACGTTTCATATTCTACGAGAGGCATTGGTTAAAGTCAAAAGACCTGTGTATGAGCCTGTATATGACCAGTATATGAACTCGGCTCCATTTTGTTCGATCCCTTCTGCTCAACGTCATCAGGCCCAAGTTTCCTGTGCTCTCATTCCGACACCCTCCGCTTCCGTTATTCGGTACCGACCTTGACCTCTGTGGCGAGCAGCGGCGTGGCTCCCTCCAGCGGCGTCCCGGTGGCGTCCACCGGCAGGAACTCCACCAGGGCCATCGAGGGGATCAGCGCGTAGGCCGGCTCCTCGCGCGCCGACCGCACGTTGATGCCCATAAACGCCTCCGATGAGCCGTACACCAGCGAGACCAGATCGACATTTCCCAGGTAGGGGAGACACTTCTTCTTGTAGAGCGCCATCGAAGTTCCCGAGCTGAGCGCGCTGACAGCCTCTAGGTTCGGAAATATCCTCGATAGGATGCCGTCAAAGCCTGGGAAACAACATAATTGGTATTGCTTCTTAAAGGGAGATAATGAGCTTTCTTTTTTCTTAAATAAAAATTACTCGACATCTATACTATTTCTACTGTAGTTTCTATAAAATATGAAAATTTCCTAGCACATTTTCGTATGTGAAAAAGGTTTTTATTTTTGCAAAAAAGAAGCAGTACTTGCAGTACTTGTAACACCCACCGAAACGCGTTGTCCTTCTCTATAAAAAAAGTCGCAGTATATGGCGCTTTTGTTTCAAACAGCGACGCTTGGGTTTTTGTTTATGTTATATCGCCTTGTCGTTGCTTGGTTGTAAGGATTCTAATTTGAATTAGAGTTAATTCGGCTTAGAATTAATTAGACTCTAATTCGGGGGTACATAGTGCCTACTCTTCTTTGTTTCCAAGTATTATTTTGCGCCACAAATGAACGGCATGCGCCAGAAACGCAGCCAAATCTTGCGATTGCGACTACGAAATTCATTATTTTGGCGTCAGAGCCTGAAGCGAAAAATACAAGCATATTTATTTCAAAAAGACTTCAGGTTTGTCGAACGGTGTTATGAGAATTTTGTTAACAGTACTGCATAAGTTTTTCAGTGATGCCGCAAAAGTGTTGTAATCTATCTTCTTTTATTGTGCAGTCGGCGGGACCGATTCAAAATTGAGTCGTTGCTACTAAAATAGCAGCATATGGCGTCAGATGATGAACAGGAAAAATAGTTGCGTAAATTTAGACATAAACCACCCCCAAACCATGAATATCTTTTGAAGGCACTATAGACGACCATTAACTAACTAGATGTGATGAAGATCAAATGTAAGGAATACGCTCATTTTACAAAATTACATGCAAGTACCAAAAAGTGATGTAAGTACTTATTCAACGGTCATTTTCAGCGCTCCCCGCTAACGTGACTTCAAGTTGAGATATTTGCGGCAAGGTACCGAATTGAGCAAAATGGTTTTAATTTACATTATAACTTGTTGTGTTTTGTCAGAAAATGGTCCTAACTCAGATTTTGTGGAAAAAGGTCATTATCTCCCTTTTTAAAGACATTTTGTGCAGTCGAAGGTGCATATATAGCACGTCTTTAGTTATTTACTTAAATATGCACTCATGCAATATAAGTGATAAAAATATCGCATGGCTAGATGCTCAAGAAATATTTCTGAAAAGGTTTGCTAATGCCTTTAAAGCAGATATATTTTTAATGAAGTGACTAACGAAAACCGCATAAATTCAATTACGACTGGCATATTTTGAATAGCACTTCCTAGCTGACTAATGCACGGCACGTTAGCATACCTTTATTGAACTCGTTCTCCAGTTCGTCGGCCCGCTGCGGATCGGCCACCAGGTACTTGGTGATGACGCGCCGCTGCTCCTCTGTGAGCTCGAGCCCCTCCTTGAGGCGTCCCGACCTCACGTCCGCCACCAGGTCGCGCCAGTTGGTCTCGATGAACATGAGCATGTTGTAGAGACCGGACGCGAACCCGCCCTCGATCCTGCACAGATTGCGGTCCCTGATACCGAACAGCAGCGACACATACATGGCCTCCGCCTCCGTGTCCACCACGTGCGCCTCGAACGGAGTCGACCACTGGGCCAGCAGGATGGACTTGTTGGTGAAGTAGCCGGACAGCGGGCCGATGGGGATGCCAGTCGGCGAGTAGCGCCACCTGGGAAGGCACAGAATCTGCATCTCTTTGTACAGCGGACGGTACGCCGACTTGATCTGCGGCTGGAACGCAAAGAGGCCTGCGAGCATTGAAAGCATGATGTTTTGCACTTCGCTCGAGATGGGGATGTGCTTGGACTTGCCGGTGGTGCCCGACGAGCAGGCCATCATGACCAGCTTGCTCTTGCCGAGGATGGCGTTGACGTCTCCGTTCTCGGCGCGCTCCACGTACTCGGCGTAGTGGCTGTAGGTGGTGACCGGGTGCAGGCGGCGGAAGTCAGCCAGGCTGTGGATCCGCCCGAACTGGTGGTCCCGACCGTACTGGGTGTTCTCGTTGGCACGGATCTGACGCAGCACGAACTGCTCCTGAACCTGGAAGAGGAGGTGGGCTGGCTGGGTCAGCGAACAGCGTGTCTCCGTCCACCGCGGAATCCCGCAGACATTGGATGTAACTAACGTCTAGAAAATGAATGGTTTTTCATCAATGTAGCCTTGAATATTCGAATGAAATGTGTTTCGAAACGAGATTAGTTAGAATACCTATAATATAAGTAACAATATCAGATTACTATAAAGTATCCGTAAGTTACGATGTCTCACGAATAGTTAAGATATAATGTAAATGACGATATTAAATAACTCAAAATTATCCGTAAATTACAATATCTTACGAAATGTGATCAATTTAATCTAAACTCGTTTAAACATTCAGCAATGTTGAAATGATTTTCTTTTAAGAAATATCTAAATTATTAACAAAAGAATCTCGAAACTCGTTCGTATCTTTTAGCTTACCGGTAAAAAGTTATCCAGGTCTTTTTTCATTTGTCGGCTTTTAATGGTACCCAGAATAGCTGCCACCACTTCAACGAGGTACATTTCTAGCAGGCTGCGAGTGGTGTGAAATCTCGACTTCTTCCTTGTGTACAGATCCACGGCAAGGATCGTTAACAAGCATATTAACGCTGAAAGTGAACAGGAAACACATTCGTTATAATGGGATTTTTCAGGCCTGTCCGATCCTTTAAAATGCACAAGTGAACAGGAACACGGCACGAGACGAGCAATAGGAGTGAACGAAAATAAAAAAGTAAAATTAAGAGTGAGATAATATCAAGGCAATAGGTAGTTGGGCTATAGCCTTGGGCTTTAGAAACTAAAATAGAATAGTTAAAAGATGAATTTTTTGACTGATCAGTGTTTAAGGTATCGGGAATTCACGTGCGCTCTTCACTAAATCGCAAAGCGCTTAAAGGGACCCTCCCACCTTAACATTAGATTTGAGTTGAGATAGCCAAAATGGGGTCCCTGGCTCACAGTTACCGGTTTCGGCACTCACAACATCGAGAAATGCCTTAAATCGGAAATATTGAATTTCAAAATTGCAGCATTTTGATTCAGAGGGGCTAATGCTTAGGAATACCCCTCTGAATGTGTGACGTCATTGCAAATATCTAACGATTTTTTAATGTTTGACTAAAACGTTTTGTAGCACGCGGTGGTATATGCTATTTGCGCGCAACATCTGCCGCAAACGCCGCACTTCTAAAATAAAGTCGCTAGAAACAGCGGAGATCCCAAAAAAGTAAACAAAAGTAAAAGTCTTATATCTTGAAAACCAGTGAATATTTTTCGGTGAAATTTGGTAGATATTCGTTTTCGCTCTTTCTGAACCGAGCGACATCACTTTCATGCCAATTCATAAACTTTTTTGAAGGTGGGAGGGTCCCTTTAAAACGTTTAGACAGCCAAAATCCGACTATAGTAGACTCAGACTGTATCTTATCAATGGCATCTGGGGTTCGCCAGAATCGCGATAGGTAGGTCGCTGAGGTCCCGACCCGCCCTTGACAATCTGAAGAGCCAGACAAGAGTCATGAAGAGCAAGTTTTATCTGGTAATCTTGTAAACGTATGTGACGTGTCATATTGCTGAAGGTCCAATTGCATCACACTGATAAAGGGCATAGGAAGAGGTATGGCATAACGTCGTGTTATAATTGTCATGCTACTTAGCCAAACCGTCCTTATGGCCTTACCGAAAAGAAATATAGGTATGCCATTCCTTCGCAATGCATAACGAGCTGGAACGCTACATGCTTTGCAATTGAAAACCAGATAGGTACTTAGAACAGGATTCACTTTGAAGTTAAATAATACGGAATAATTTATGTTATACATATAATACAATGTCAAATCGGTACATTAAACCGCGAGTTGCTCAGGGTGGGGGACGCTTACCGGCTTCACCATTTTTGCTATAGCTAAAAATCAAGAAGGCACCCCGCAGACGCGCTAAATTTTGGATGCCTGTGGAAAATTGATTGAAGCTCATTCATGCCTAGGTTTCAAAAATATCGATAGCATTTTTTGAGACATTTAAGTTTTGGTGACGACATGATTTCGGAGTTTTCCACCAAAAACGGCATATGTTTCATAAATCATAAGTACAGAACGGACTAGTGCTGTCAATCGGAACTTTGATCTTCGGAATCCTGATTGTGTCCAATGTCCAATTCGGACTTTGGTTGGACAATGCCACCAGCAGGCTTTAGACGACTTTGGACAATCACTTGTTATACCTCAGCATTTTCATGAAGTAAGCGTGCTTAAAATTGATTGACGAATAGAAAGCTCAGCTTTCGACATGATTAACACATGTGAGCTGGTAATAGTAGGTAGGTATGCACATTAACAGAAAACAAAATAGTATTGTAGAGTGTTAACTATTGCGTAAGTTTCGGACCTCCTTGGACAAACTGCTGGCTTGGACATTTGTATACGGAAGGTCGACGTAAGTATTGGACATTGGACGGACATTGGACATACATTTGCTGAAACTGACACCACTAGAACGGACGTACAGACAAGCGGTAAACGCTATTATTAGACTGCTAATACCACTTGTACTCAATTGGATATCTACGATTTTTGATAAGATAGTGACATCTTCGCGACCAAGCTGCATGAATTTCTGAATTGATTTGTGACCAAACACGTACTTATATAATAGAATGAATGTCACCATCGTGGACGTGTTCTACGCCTAAAAATACCTATCAACATGCTTCATGTGCTGCGGATGCCAGATTTGATTTTCGAGGATATGTTCTTGCCTGGCTGACCTGAACTTGACCCTGACGTATGCTTGACTGACCCCTACATGGATCTGACAGTCGTGTAGCACTTCAATGAAAGATTGTGCACAGTCTTGACAGAGTTTATTACGATAGAAGCCCATGAGTACGAGGTTCTAAAGTTCATGCTACTGGAAGTCCGTTCACAGGTGTTTGACCTGAACTTGACCCGACCTTGGCCCTCAAAATTCAATTTTCAAGCACTCATCAGAAGTGTCTCGTCGTGTTCCTTCGTTTGCCGCCTTGGGTGTTTCGTTGCGTCTATTGGTCCTCGAGTTATCGGCTGGGGGCGTTTAACGCCCCCCCCCCCCCCCCCAGCAAACGGTGGGTGGCGAAGTACCCCAGCAACTGCCGGGTTAGAAAATAAATTGATGCAAATTGTTTGCAAACCTAAACAAGACGACACCATTTGTATACAAAGAAAGCAAATCAAATCTGATGACCAAGAGTTGTAAACCAAAAATTAAAATTAAAAATTTTGTTTTACAACTCTTGGTCATCAGATTTCATAAATATGTCTAACAATACTGAACAAAGCAAATCAAGCTGACCGAATTCAGTTTGGAGAAACGGTGAATATATCCTTTCTGCTCTTTTGTCATATTGTCTGCTGCCCTTTTGTCAATCTTTGATAACGGAGCGAGCGAAGCGAACGAAGTCTTTCGTGGAACGAAAATTTCTGAGTATGAGCGCCCGGCCGTGGCCACGCTTTTGCGAAGCTTATATCTTCGCAACCACTCGACCGATTTACTTGCAGTAATTTTTGTAGGCTAGCTTCATTCCTTCTACCAAGCATTGGACTATTCCCGATGCATGTGGGTGACCCCTCATGCACGTGCCAAGTGCAAAACGAAGAGGTGTCAGTTTTGTAACAATTGCAATATCTAGGTAACCACTGGGCCGATTGCGCTGAAAGTTGGCATGCAGGTAGGCACTCAGTAGGCAATGCATATCCATGTGCTACAATTGGGGTGCTGCTGCACGTGCGCACGTGCAAGGGTCGATTCCAGCTCTCAAGAACAGCTCAACCAATAGCGCTGAAATTTGGTAAGTACATACATTGGTTAGGGACCATGGTTAGTATGGTGCCGTGCAAAAATCCGTGGGGACCCAGTTGGCACGTGCGCACGTGCAGGGTGCAGTGCACAATTTAGTTGGAGGTACCCCCTCGCAATTTCTCACGCGCAAGGTCCACCCTATCAGTCGCTCCATTGGTCGCCCAAAAAGGTGTTTTACTGGTAAACCTTGGTACTTGTATGCAATGTGCATTGTGCACTGTGCAATGTTTATAAAGGTGTATCTTACGGTCACGTTTCGAGTACAGGGCATACCTATTGGGCGTAAACTTTAAACATTTACATCCTATAGTATCCCAGTGTGCCTTCGTAAAACGCACCTTCATAAAACTTTTATTTGGCGCGATGTATCATTTAAAAATAAATGTTTTTTTTTTGGTACCGTTTGACGATTGATTAATCGTTATAACGTTGCATAAAGGCTCATTTTTAACGGGAAATGCTCTGAAATTTGTGCTGAATATGCCTATTGCCTGAATAATTTAAATGTATATTCTTATGATTACGGAGCGAGTA
Source organism: Amphibalanus amphitrite (assembly GCF_019059575.1). Taxonomy (NCBI): domain Eukaryota; kingdom Metazoa; phylum Arthropoda; class Thecostraca; order Balanomorpha; family Balanidae; genus Amphibalanus; species Amphibalanus amphitrite. The sequence continues at coordinate 188,929 of NW_024882686.1, read as the reverse complement.
CATAGGTATATTCTTATGATTATGAGCACGAGTGTGGTAATCTTTTCACGAGGGACCGACCTCGTGAAAAGATGGCACGAGTGAAGATGAAATGATGCTGAAGAAAACTAGTTGCTATAAATTCTTTAATTCTTTAATTCTGCAAGCTCAAAAACGGGTGATCTTGTCCCGGCTGGGAAAGATCACTTGATCTTTTCCCTTACACTTGATAGTGTGTAAGAAATGAAATTATGCATGGGAAAATAAAAAATTATCAGCATCGTTTCCCGAGTCGTTATCACTCGTGCTGATAGTTCTGTAACCGAGCGACGAGGGAGCGAGGTTTTCTGGAACACGCGAGGAAAAAATATCCGATCTTTCACGAGTGAGCCATGAGAAATCCTGTATCTTTCTAGGTACAAGGTTATTCACAATTCATTTAAGTGTTATAGTCAAATATTTGTATTTATAAAAAGTATATTTCGTGTAATTTGTTAGGGGTGTGAGATAGAAATATCCCTACACTGTAGACCCAATGGCTAATAAACCTCTACTAGAAAGATAGAAAACATTTAATGATGTGGTCATTCCACAGAATACATATAAGACATAAACGTTTAACTGTCCAATCTAAAGTAGCGTTGTGCACGAAGATTGTCTCACCGTATCCCTTATCCACCTCAGGACTCAATAGCGTGCTAAAACGCGTCCTCTAGATCCCAAACTCGTTACCTGTGAAACACCATTGCAGCACAGACCAGAGCAGCGCCATGATGAGGCCGGAATGAGCGACCGCCGCCGAGAGCTGGTGACCGAAAATGCCACCCCTCAGCGTGACACTGCGGCGAGGTCAGGTGAGGCACACCGCCTTCACTGTGCTGTCCTATCGGATGGCCGATTAGATATCAGACGTCGCCTCGTCGAGGTGATCGGATAGTTGGCGCACGTGAGGTGCGTGTTTGCTTTTGTTAAGATGAGGTTGCAGTTGTTTGACGCGTGACCTCCGCGGAGGTCACGACGCATTTCACAGAATGGCATACCTTCAATTTCAGATTTTTCCAGATAGGCAGTGTGAAATATGGCTTAGGTACGGATGTAACTTTTATTCTACATTTATGTTAGGAAGCCATTACTATACGTATATTAAATAGATTATAAAGATTATATTATATTAAAGCCTGTCCCGTATGATATTAAAGCCTGTCCCGTAGCTCAGTTGGTAGAGCATCGCACTCCCGATAGTGAGAGCCCGGGTTCGAGACGCTCCGGCGCTCGATATTTGAGACTTCTGACGGGGATGGTCTGCGGTTGGTGGGAGCAGCCGCAGCCAGTTGAAGTCAGTTCAGTGGGACAGGCCGCCTGTCCGGCTTTGAAGGGCACGTTAAACTTTGGCATCTAAATTCTCCCGTTACCCGAGAATTTACCCGGAATACCCGGAATTGCGCGATTGGACGGTAGGGGTCGGAGTCTACGCTACAAGCTCTGCTTAGCGTGGACTCCGGCTTTGTCAATCCGTCCATCCAAACATTCGAACTAAATTTATAAAAAAGATTATATAGACATTTCATCCGACCGGCGACCACCTTTTGGACCAGAGCCGGCCCCTGATGGTCTCACGTGCGCGCCGGTATGGGAGGCTCGTGGCTGTCTCTTCGAGGGCGTAACGCTAAACGCCATGGCCTGTGGGAGCCTCTCGCAGGTCCCTATAAGGGTTGCGTCAGGGCCAATGAAGGTCTAATGCAAGCGTCCGAGGAGGCACATCCCTACTTCTGCGAACCCTGTACGCCGGCTCATGTAGGTCCAATGCCGATTTCCGAGGGCTCCACGTTGGTCTCTGAGAGACCCAAGACAATCTCCGTTGGACTCCGTGCCTCGGTGTCTAAAGGTCCCACAGGCCGTCCCAGAGGGCCTTAGTTTTGCAAACCACTATAAGGGCCAAGGAGGTTTACTGAAAGCCCAACGCTGACTCTAGAAATTCCATCACGGTCTCTCTAAGGACCCAAACCGGTCTCAAAGGCTGTTAGCCAGCCTGTGAGCCCCCCCCCCCCCATATACACACACCTGTCCCTGACGACACAGCATCAGCCTCTGAGAGGCGCTCCAACCAGAGCCCGGAGGCGGAGACGGAGGCTCAGTTGCCGGAGCTGACTATTGCTGCTCGCTCCCTTTCACCCCGAGGCGGAGTTTGTGCAATGATATGACCGGCATTGCAAAAATATGCATGGCACATTCTCTATAGATTTTTCCTGAAGTTCATGGACCGGCTTCGAAGACCATACGAGCCTCCCCATGCCTGCTAAAAATCATAAAGAGCTTAGCCCGGCTTGGTCACAGGTTTCCGTACCTCTGGGTCTGTGTTCTGAATCAGGCTATAGGCATTTAGGGTAGACCGGGGCAAGTCGCCCCGCCGAGGTAAAACGCCTCACCGATGTTTCTCGGAGCTGGCAGAGTTCTGGGGAAACATCATCTCTTCTATAAAACGTGCACTATATGATCATTATATGAGCAGACTGGAAAGAAATTGTGATGACTCTTTCGGGAGATATAGCCAAAAATGTGTTTTTGGAGTGATTTTTATGTTTTGTTGTCAGATTATGTATCATGGCGTTCTTTTATGGTCCACATCAGGTTAACGACTTTTATGTATTTTGAACAACTATTGTCTAACGCTGATCATGCCGGGTTGGTTCGTGTTAAATTATGTCTTGCTGGAGTGCAAGGCGTTGTTCTCTGGCCGAACTACGTGATGGGGTAAAACGCCCCAGTAGGTCGCGGGGCAAAAAGCCCCTGGGGCGTTTTACCTCATGCATTGTTCGGGCTACCCACTTTCTAATGTTCGGTAGCTGGCGAACAGTAAGTTTCTATGCCTTTATGTGTATTTTTCTCAGCATCTGGATGGCAAAGGAAGTATTTTGTTAACATTCGCATTGCAATAATTTATTATTTGGTCTTATGAGGTAGGTGAAAAAACCTGCTCATACAATAGTGTCATAGCTGAACACCTGACAGGATGGAATGTGCTAACTTCAGTGCCGTGCCTCCAGAGGTCTAACGGACCTCTCACATAAGATTTAGCCAACTACCATGTTAAATCTTTAATCTAAAGTATGGGGCTACTTGCCCCAGGCCGTGGGGCGTTTTGCCCTGGGGTTGGGGCAAAATGCCCCATTTGCAGTTGCTTCACAAATCACTTCCTAGCTTGGAGTCCGATCATAAGTGAATGAATTTGAGGGGTGCAATTTAAAGTAAAATGTCCAAAGAACGCATTGAGCACAAATTTGGCCTTCCAGGTGATGTGGGACAAAATTTATGTAGCAAAATAAATTATCTGGGGCGTCTTGCCCCAGGCTACCCTACGCTAATAATCCATATGATCTACACTGCCGGACGCAGAGGGTGGCGTACGAGTCACGTCTCATCTTGAGCCCGATTTATAGCATGACCCTTTGTCAGTGCATGAAAAGGTGAACATTAAATCCCCAGTTTTATTATTTCGGTTTTCGTTCCGAGAAGAGCTGGTTGGTTTGGATGCCTCGGGCTGGAGTGGGAGGGGGGGGGGGCTTGAAAACACTACCAGAATTGAATACTGTATAACCCCTGGCCGAAAAATTCGAGAGGCTCAGCCATAGATAAAAAGACGGCTCAGCCCCCGCGTGCCTCAATTCCCGCGTTCAGTGGCGGATCCAGGGGGGGGGGGGGGGCAAAATGGGCATTTGCCCCCCCAAAAGGCATGATTTTAACATTACGCCTATGGACGATGCATGGAAAGAATCGATAAATTGTTATGGTTTGCCCCCCTCCCCCCAAAAAACTCTTAGCTGGATCCGCCTCTGCCCGCGTTTATATTGAACCCCAATCCAAATGACCCCCGGGATCCGTCAGTGCCCTCAGAGAGTATGTAGAACACTAATAGGTCCTCTATGCACCTCCGATCTGAATACTCAGTCGGCAACGCGCGGACGCAATCCATCCAATGTTCGGCAGCGGCGCTGTGTTTTGATGAGCTTAAAATCTGGCGGCTCTTATTGGCACTCGTCCAGCAGATAACGCCCACCAGCGGAAAATATTCCATTCGGCAGCGCTGCAAAAATTTAAACTTATTATTTCTTTTTAAGCTTAATATCGCTAAATGCTTCAGATATTGCCTATTTTATTTGGTTATTTATGCAATAGACAGACAAAGAATCTCTTAAACCTCTTATTCCAACGAATTCTTTGATGATTAGCAAGCCGCTCACGTCGACAAAAACACCGCTACGACGTAGAAGTTCTGCGTAGAAATACGCAAATACTGGAACTTCTGAAGTATTTAGAGCTTGATCCAGTTTGGTGTAATCAAACTGAATCAGCCAGAATCATGAATAGCATACCTAACCAGAATGGCATTGGACTTGAGCAGCAGGTAAGAGCTTTCAAAGTGCGCATGTTTTGTCGCCTATGTGACTTGTCACTGGAATGGCTTGAAAATGTGTAATATAGGTCCTGTTCAGGTAAATATATCAATAAGTTATGATCCTGCCTTTCAGTTTGCAGGCTTGGACCTTCGTGGAGGCTTTCCACCCCCTCAGGCAGCTCAGCGATATGTCGCTCCACCTCATCCTCGGATGGATCAGTTTGATCGGACTGGAAATCAAGCATTTAACAATTTTAGAGGTGAGTTTGCTGAAGAAGAGTGAATCTAACCATAACAATTCATAACAAAATGTTTTGAGTGAAATTTTGAGTAGTTCAGCAGGTGTACCTAATGGCATTTTGTTCGCATTATCTTGAAATTTTACTGCTGTTCAACTGCCCATGCTGATTGCTGGGCGCTCCCATGCAAAATATGTTCAAGGTCCATCTGATAATATCTCAAATATACACTAGTGTATAAATGTTTTGCAAAGGTTCTGTTTAAATGGCTCATAGTTTTGCTAAAAATATTCAATTAATAAATTCAACACTATTGGTTTTAATTATTCAGTTGCTTGTAATCATAAAATTTGATGTTAAGTGCTAGTTACCTAATTAGGAAATTTGATGTGGTATTTTCCATGAATATCCAAACTATTGGAGGCATTTTAGAGTGACATTTTTACATGAAAATGGCAGGGATGTTGCCCTTTGTCAAAATATTGATAGAGACTGCTCAATGTCATATTTAGACACAATTTGTTGTCATTAGATGCCAAGGAGTATTTTAAGAAAGATATAGGTAGGTACTTTAACACAGGTTTAATTATTAGCTCTGCCTATTCCAACTGCACACTGGTTCAGTTGGAGATGGACATTCTTATTGTTTCTCTCCAATGTAATACAATAATGCTATGGTAATACTATGCTTTCAATTTACAGTTGCTAGTCATTTGTTTTAAACTTGTCTAGTAGTGAGCACCTTGCAGCTGCCAAAACTGCTATACAGCCATTTCAACCAACTTTTGTCCAGTAGGTTTGCTTTTTACATCACAATAGTATTTAAACCATTGTCGCATTGCATTGTACAGTCAGTTATATGTCCTTTGTGGAGTATTTTCTGCATGGACATTGGACTTGGAATATCATTGTAGCGCTTCTCATTTCCTGCAATATTGTGGTGATTGTGAGACCAGTATGCATTGCACAGCATACAGTGCTCTATGTGTATTGAGTACTTCAGTACCTCATGAGACCATGACTGACTGCACCAGTGTGTAATCTCCTGAGTGTGACGGTGTACGTGTGCTTTCCACAGTGGCCGGCCTGCCGGTGGGTGGCGGCTACACGCGGGGCGCCGCCGCCGGCCGGCCCGGCTTCGGCGCGTTCGACCCGCGCGGCCCGCCGCCGCCGATGCCGCCCAACTTCGACCGCGGCTTCCAGCAGCGCGGCGGGTACGGCGACTGCAACCGCGTCGACCGCGACCGACGTCCCGGCTACGGCTTCGACCGACCTGCCAACGGGTCTGCGCGCGGCGCCGGGTGTGACGATTTCGGGGCCGGCCGCGGGCGGGCGCGCGCCATCCGCGGCCGGCCCGCGGGTGCCGAGATGGCGTGGCGTGAGCCCTCCTAAACACCGAGGCAGCCTCTCATCCCGTTCGCCACAGCCGACGAAATTGGTGGCGCCCGGGCCGGAGTCGCGGCCCGGGGCGCGCGGTTGTGCCTGGCCTGTGCGCTCGGCACGTCGGCACTGCATGTGCTCGACACACGTCCGCTCTGTCTGTAGCTGGTCCTCTCTCGCTCGCGAGGGCGGCGCGCGCGGACGGCGGCGGGGCGGCCGGCGGCGGCGGAAGGCGCCCCGTCGCCGCCGCCGCCCCCGCCGGCGTCCGGCGCTCGCCGCCCGCAGAGCTCCGTGTAGGATTGTCGGCGTCCTTTCTCTCTCTATTTGCTCTCGGTCTGACGTCAGGTCGGCCACGCACGCCCCTCGGTCTTGGCCTGTCCCGAGCTGCTGTACCTCCACCTTCATCCTGTTTGGTACCCAAACCACCTGGGGTGGTCCGAATGCAAAGAAAATGCACATTGATGTTAGATGCAAGTCCAAACTGTTGCTGAGATATAACAATGCAGAACGGTGGTTTTGTTTGAATTGCAAATGAGCAAAGATACAAAAACCAGAGTATGCCATGTTTTCATAGCATGCGATCAATCAGTTGTGGTAGTCTCAGTCTACTTATTCTAATGTTCTGGGCACTCAATCTTGAAGCTGCATTTGCCCTCTCTTGTATCCCATATTCAATGTGCATCTTCTGTGATGGTTTTCTCTGCTTGTCATATTTGTCAGAAGCTGAACAGCTACTTAGATGTGTATGGATGTGTTGTTTTCACAGACATTAGGCATGAGACATAAATGTTGCTGTTCTACCATGGCTTAATAAGTTTGACATTTTTAAATGGCACTACATATTTTGCCTTTTTTTTACATATGATCAAAAGAAGTTGTCATTGGTATGAGGAGGAGCATGCTGCTTTTGCTTGAGTGTGAACTGGAATGTTCTCTAGATACTATTTTTATTCTGTTGTTTTTGCTTTTGCGGTGTTGTAGGATGATGTATAAATAGTCCACCATGCCTATTCAATCGATGGTAACATAAGTTAAATTACCGAGACCAAATCGGACAAATCACGGAGAGCATTCTACTATTTTTATCTGATTGCCTGATCGCAGCCGAAAATTTCATCTCCATTGGCTGCCAATCCAAAATGATCTCATTTTCGCCGAATTGTTCAGAACACAGCACGATTCCTGATCGCGCACGTGACTGTTTCGTCGCGCACCTGATTCCGATAGTATCGTGGAAACCGCTGACTCCTTGCGGTCGGCAGGTTCGCCGGTCGTGGTGGCCGCTTCGATCGCGCCGGCGACTTCGGCTTCGGGGACCGCCGCGGCGGCTCCAACAACTGGAACAGCTACGGCCGCAACAACAACAGCCGGTCGGGGTGAGTTGGTCACCGTCTCTGGCGAATCCAGGCTCTTGGTGCATGAGCTGGTCTGGTTCCCTCTCCCACCCTGTCTTTCTTCTCTCACCTCTTTTTTCTTTATTCCCCATCTTCTTCTCACCCTTCCTTTCTCACTCTCCATTCCTTCTCCATCACTCCTTTTCCCTTCTCCCCTCCGTCCTACTCTTCCCCCTCTATCCTCTGTATCTCCCTTTCTCCCTCCCTCCCCCTCCCACTTTCCTCTCATCCCATGCTTCTGCCTCTCACTCCCTTCCCATTGCAGTGCTCTAACCAATATACCTCACCGATTGTAGGCGCCACCCAATCAGCCCGGACGGGCACCCCACCGTTTCACCCCGACCCCGGCCGGGGTTCACGGGGTCCGGGGTGCGATCACCCCCTGTTGCCGGCGGCTCGCTGCGTGTGAGAGAACGTGGACTGTATCTTTAACGTCAGCAAAGAAGGTACAAAATACCCGTGTGTCGGTTCTCCTTGTTATACCCCTTAACGGAAAGAATGTATACAAAATAGGTCTGTATTGCCTTTGACCTCGGGCATTCAAAAGTGCAATAAGCTCAATTGCGGACAAACGAATATGCGGGCAAAACGAACGAGCAATAATAAAATGAACGGTAAAATAACGACAGATGCTTAAAAACCTGGAGCGATATCCCAGGTTTTTAAAGGCAGAGGATAGCAGCCTTCATGGTACAAAATACCAATTCAGCCGTAACCTATCAGGTAGGCAGCGGTCGGGGATCGGCGGGAGGTGGTGTCCGAGTCAGTACCGAATACTAACTGACGCACCGTCCGGCGGGAGGCTCTGACCTCGGATCGGTCGATCACGTGACAGGTCACTCGTTTAACATACGTGGGCACCGGCACCGAGCCGGCGGTCACGCGGAGCGGCCGCGCGAGCCGCGCTCAAAGTACCGGTGCACCCAGCCGCCGTGCCGGGTGAAGCCACGATCGCCGAACGGAGAGCGTTACATAACCGCAACATTCCGCGACATTCTCCCCACCCGAAAATCGCAGGCTTCTGCGATTTTCGAACTCCCTAAAATAACATAAGGCACTTCGCTCAAAGCGGAACACATTCGAACACACCTCGCGCACCATTGCCCGGTACCAGTCGATCACTCGCGACGCTCACTCGGCTGCGCCTGATAAGGTCTCAGAATGACCAAACGAAAGCAGTCGCGCAGCACCAGCATCGTCCGGTGATCATGTCGCCACTCAGCCTCGGCGGAAGCCTCGAGCTGCACCGATGGAGGTGTCTAGTGGGCAACGAATGACCGGCGAGCGGTGCGGGTGGCGGCCGAATCGCTCAGCTCGGACTCCGTCATCTCAGCAGTCCGGCACCGGAGCCAGCGAGCGACCTCCCCATGCTCCGACCGGGAAAGGAAATCAGGCATCTCTGTCGACAAAATTTGACAAAATGTGAGCGATAAACCAACACATAAATTGGTTGCAACGAGGGCAATGCAAGGGGACACAGAAACAATGAACTGGTTCACGGGTGGTTGAAAACAATCATTACTTTATCGTTTCAGTTGGTGATGAGCAAACCAATGTAGGGGAACATCATGGGGTTCAGCACTCGTGGCAGGTGCCATCTGAAGGGCCTGTACAACAGTGGCAGAATCTCCTCTTTGGGTACTGAACACCCTCGAGATTCCACGGCCAACATGTCGAGCAGCATGTCACTCTCCTTGGCTGGGATTGAGTTCGGTCCAGGGTCATCGGCGGCGTTGAAGGCTGGGGAGGCTGTAGACGGCACTGACGCTCCGGTGGCCGCACAGCCTCACTGACCGCCATCAGGTTACCGGCAGGCTGCGGCCTGATGACCTCCCCACCATGCAGACGTGATGCCTTGGCCGGTGGCCCGTCGTTCGTGGCTGCTGCTCTGTGGAGAGCCTTGCGACGCCGTTTCCACGACCTGGAAGAAGGCCTTTCGGACGGTCGCAGCTCCAGTTCCGGTGGCTGCATCACCGGTTGTGGCTCCTGAGAAGGGGCCTCATCAGTTGGCGGCCTTCGGGGTGTGTCCAGATCACACCTTTGCTTCTGTTGACGGCCTGGCTGTGAGGGGCGCTGTGGTTCCTCGGTTCGCTCTTGGAGCCCGGCACGCACGAATGTGCCGGAGCCGATCATCGGCAGATCTCGTTCCTCTGCTACTGAGTTGCTGGTGTAGGGCGCGTTGGATCCTCCATCCAGCGGCACTCTCAGCGTCCGATCATTCTTTGGACCGTGTCCTTCAACACGTTCTGCCTGTGAATAGCAGGGTTGTTTGATGCTCTGGACGCTGTAGCGATGCTTTGGTTGATATTGTATGCCGTTCCTGACCTCTGTGTCAGTGAAGCGGTTGCCGTCCCGTTGACCTGGATCCTGGCCCAGCTGTCCAGCAGGCGGTGCTGCGACAGGCTGTCCTCCAGTCTGATGATGGGAGGTGCCCGATGTTGGGGTGGGCACTGGAGCCACTGCTGGTGTCTGGTCGCGATGAAGTGATGTGTGATGAGGGCCGTGACACAGTATGCACGTGCCGCTCCTACAGTCTTTGACGTAATGTCGACCCAGACAGTTGAAGCAGGCTCCGGATCTTTTGACGCTCTTCCAGCGATCATCGACTGACATCTCTTGGTAACGAGCACATCTGTCAAGACGATGTTGATCTTGCTTGCAGACTGTGCATATCCATGATCTTGACGGTTGCCCCTGCACCCTCTGAGCATGAAGGACACTGGTTGTCGACTTCAGCACGAGTGGGTCCGTATCCTCACTCGCCTTGGTGCAGGTCAATTGTACTGACTCCTCTAGACATTCCACCTCCGCCTGAAGAAATTGGAGAAATGCGGCGAACTCGCTGTCCTGGTCTCCAGCAAGTTGTCCTCGCCTTTGCCTGGCCCATTGCAGCCTCCAGGGAGCGGGAATCTTTCCCTTCAACACCGGAAGTAGGACACTTCCGATGTTCGGCACCCTCATGGCTTCCAGTGAGCGTACACCTGCCGTCACCTCGTCCACCAAGCGCCTCAGAGCTTTGAGGTTGTCCGCGCTGGTGACGGCCGGCAGGTTCAGAAGCTTAGTGATGAGGAGGTCCTTGCGGATGTCGTCCTTCCCGAATCGGTCCTTGAGGATCTCCACAGCCACCATGTAGTTGTCGGCTGTCAGCGGTAGTCCCTGGATCGCTCGGGCTGCAGGTCCATCGAGATGTTGACGCAGGAAGCAGAGCTTCTGAACAGAGGAGTAACCCCTGTTGGTGTGAACGTAGGCCTCGAAGATCTCCCAGAACTCCGGCCAGGCCAGCAGGTCACCTTTAAACCTGGGCACGGTGATGTCCAGCTTGAACATCGCCGGAGGCGCGGATGGAACTGGGGAGGACTCGGCTTGCTCCGTTCGCGACAGGAGGCGCTTCCCGAGACCGATGGCCTTGTGGAGGTCTGCGATGTGCGCCGACTCATCTTCAACGCCGAGCGTCTTCAGCTCCGACTCCAAGTTCTCCAGCACTACCAGGTGGCCCTCTCCGATCTCGATGTTGTAGTCGAGCTCGTCCCGCGCGATGCCGTCACTATCACCACGGACTTGTGTGTATAGGGACTTTAGCTCGTTCGTTAATTTTGTGGCCTTTGTGCGCTCCCTAGTGCGTTTGAGTTTCAACTGTTCAATCTCAGTTACGTTACTGCCCGTCTTATTCATTATGGATGAAATGGGTGGTTCTGGCTATTCAGCACCTGTAAATTTCTAGTACTGCGAGCACATCCGGCCCGGAGGACCAAATGTTGCCGGCGGCTCGCTGCGTGTGAGAGAACGTGGACTGTATCTTTAACGTCAGCAAAGAAGGTACAAAATACCCGTGTGTCGGTTCTCCTTGTTATACCCCTTAACGGAAAGAATGTATACAAAATAGGTCTGTATTGCCTTTGACCTCGGGCATTCAAAAGTGCAATAAGCTCAATTGCGGACAAACGAATATGCGGGCAAAACGAACGAGCAATAATAAAATGAACGGTAAAATAACGACAGATGCTTAAAAACCTGGAGCGATATCCCAGGTTTTTAAAGGCAGAGGATAGCAGCCTTCATGGTACAAAATACCAATTCAGCCGTAACCTATCAGGTAGGCAGCGGTCGGGGATCGGCGGGAGGTGGTGTCCGAGTCAGTACCGAATACTAACTGACGCACCGTCCGGCGGGAGGCTCTGACCTCGGATCGGTCGATCACGTGACAGGTCACTCGTTTAACATACGTGGGCACCGGCACCGAGCCGGCGGTCACGCGGAGCGGCCGCGCGAGCCGCGCTCAAAGTACCGGTGCACCCAGCCGCCGTGCCGGGTGAAGCCACGATCGCCGAACGGAGAGCGTTACATAACCGCAACATTCCGCGACACCCCCGGAGTTGGGCACGGTCCGAGCCGAGCTGACGTGAGTCAGTTAGCGTCGCTGTTGGCGGGCTTCTCCGGGCCGCTAATCGCGTGCAGAAGGGGTCGCACGATGCGACTTGACCACAAGTGTCTGCCTTTGACGGTCGGCAGTGACTGGGGAGGATCGGAGCCGAGTGGCTTAAGTGCATAATGGGATAGTGAGAGGATATTTTGTGTCATCGCAGGTTTGAAATATGTAAAGCTGGCGAAGCCTGAAGGAGTGGATGGTGTGGATACACTTTGATTAATTAGCTGGGTCTAGGAATTCTTCCTTCAACGAAGAAAGTATTGATTTGTTACAGTAAGAAATCACTGGGCTTTGCTTCTACCACTTTGTGAGTGTTTATTTGTATAATCGCTGTTAGTTTATGAGACTCGGGGATTCCCATTGTTTATGTTGTGTTTGAATGTTCACGTATTTTTAGCAAGGCAAATGATGTTATTTTATCGCCAATTCAACTGAACAAACAGGATAAACGCTGTGTTGACACATTGTTCACACTTATCAGTCACAGTCCGTTTTTAATCGTAAATCGTAATGTTTGGCAATTCGGTAGCGATGGATGCACAACCAAGTGTCATAATATGGTTAGTTCTGTTATTGAGTCAGCGAAATGGCTCGTTAGGTGAGCGGAATTCGAACATTTGACCTGTTGATCTGTGTAATTGGCCTGCTACATCCCTGTTCTCTAACGTATGACTTTTGTTGAACTGTGGTTGATGGTTGGTTGCGGGACGAGTGGCGTGTCCCGCTTAGTTTAGCGTTAGTGACCTCAGTATGGACCTCTGCCTTCTCACTGACGTGGGTGGTGCGCTGGGGCGAGCTTTAGTCGACCTTTACTGACCAATCTCCCCAGTGCCAGCGGCGTGGTGCGCTTGGGAGAACGTTAGTTGACCTCTACTGAACTCAAATGACCTCTATTAACCTCTGATGACCTCTGACCTCTCTATCTTTCCAGCGCCAGCGGCGTGGTGCGCTGGGGCGAGCGTGAGGAGGACCTGCGCATGAACGACCGCTGGAAGGAGCCCAACGAGGCCGACTGGACGGTGCCGCTGCACCGCGACGCCCGCGTCGAGGAGGAGCTCTTCAAAAACGTGAGCACGGAGCCGCCGACCGGCGCCCGCGGCCCGTGCGCGGTTCTGAGATGCTTTGGAAATATTGAGTCGGCGTATTGATGTTTCAGTGTTTTTGTATTTTTGGTGATTCTTTTTATGCATTGTTTATTTTTCACTTAGCGGTACTTTTTGCGTACTTGTGTGGATTTATAGACTGGCTTGTCCTTAGCCAAAAGTTTCTTTCGCGTTGGTATGATAAGCTGGTCTAAATTATGTGAATTAATTAGTTTTATTTAGCGTTTGGGTTCGTTGAACAGACAATGCCAATAATTTGCAATCATTTGGAGCTCTCAGCGAATGAAGCAAGATGTTTTGGCATGGCAGCCCTATCTTAGCACCTCCAGGCTATTACTGAGTGCCAGCTCAGTGTCTTGAACCAGTCATTTCGCTCATTCGTCACGTATATAAATGTCGTACATCCTTCGCGCCTGTGGTTCCCCTGTGGCGGTGTCGCGGTCAGATTGTGGATGAACTGGGCGTACCCCGCTGACAGCGCGGGCGCTGTGGTCACTGACGACCTATTCCCGGCTGTAATCTCACCCCTCTGGAATGTGATAACCCCCTCCAATCACCGCCGCACCTCACACCAAGCCGCTCACACACCCTGTCTCACCAGCCCTTCTCACCATCCCTTCTCACCGCTCACTTCCTTTTCAGGCGAGCACCGGCATCAACTTTGACAAGTACGACGATATTCCGGTGGATGCCACTGGTAACGACGTGCCCGAGTGCATCAACTCGTTCAAGGAGCTCGACCTGACGCCCATCATCATCGAGAACATCGAGCTGGCCAAGTATACCACGCCCACGCCCGTACAGAAGTACGCGTTCCCGATTATCCTCAAGTCTCGCGACCTGATGGCCTGCGCCCAGACGGGCTCGGGCAAGACGGCCGCGTTCCTGGTTCCGCTGCTGAACCAGATCTTCATGAACGGGCCGCAGGGCAACGCGCCGCCGCCTGATGTCAAGGTGGGTCACTGGGAGAGGATGCGATGAAAGATGAGGGGTTTGGGCTGGGAACTTAGTACAGCAAGCCTAGAATTGTGGGGAGGAGAGAATGTAGGGGAGATGGTTTGTCTGTGGGTGAGTCTAGGGAAGTGATGGGGGGGGGGGGCGATGAATTGTTAAAAATAACCAGGTAGTTTCATGAGTGCATAGTTAAAACAACGAAACATGATAGCTTTCGTATCGCACCTTTTGTTATTGATCGATGATCGCGTACCGATTTGTGCACATTAGCCATGCCTCTCGTCTCCCCTTTCAGCGTCCGATGGGCGGCCGCAAGAAGCAGTTCCCGCTGGCGCTGGTGCTGGCTCCGACCCGCGAGCTGGCCACCCAGATCTACAACGAGGCGCGCAAGTTCTCGTACCGCTCGCACGTGCGGCCGTGCGTGGTTTACGGAGGGGCAGACGTGGGCGGTCAGATGCGCGACCTGGACCGCGGCTGCCACCTGCTGGTGGCCACCCCCGGCCGGCTGGTGGACATGCTGGAGCGGGGCAAGGTCGGCCTCGAGAACTGCCGCTACCTCGTGCTCGACGAGGCTGACAGGTGGGTGGTGGAGAGAGCTGGGAGGGGAGGGAGGGGTCCGGCAGGTGGGAGCGTTCCCACGGCTCCGCCCGTGGCAGTGTCGTAAACTGGGGCAAAGATAAAGAGTGATGTAATGCCGGGGGTATATTTCAGAGGTGGAGAGCGGCTTTGGTTACCGAAACTTTGAATCGAGGGGTGAATGAGACAAAGTTCACTGATTTAATATGTTTTTGATTGCATCATTGTCGATTTAATCAAGTAGTGAATGAGAATAAGTTCACGGATTTAATGTTGTTTTGATTGCATCATTGTCGATTTTCCCCATACTTATACAGCTGACGATGATCGCTGGCCAGCTAACCCGGCTCTGCCTTTTGTTGCCAGGATGTTGGACATGGGCTTTGAGCCGCAGATCCGTCGGATCGTGGAGCAGGACACCATGCCGCCTACCAAGGACCGGCACACGATGATGTTCTCGGCCACCTTCCCCAAGGAGATCCAGGTGAGATCCAGATCTACCAGTCATGCTCCCCATGGAGATCTGGGTAAGATCCAGATTCTGGTCACGTTCCCAAGGTTCAGGTCCTCTTTTTGTTTTCCGTCTTCGATACTTTAACGGCGCTATATCGCTCTCTAGAGCGGAGTATGTATGATAGCTGATTCGTCGAGTAGGTACCGGCTCAGAGTACGTTACAGAGTTATGTACGGCTACTGCTGAACAGCTACACGGAGCGGCCATGAGGTGCGATGACGACGTGGATTCTCAGTACCATGAGCGGTGGCGACTGTGGTGTCGGTGTTATGGGTGTCTGGTGGCGCTCGCCCGTTCTGCCGGCCGGCCTGCCGCTGCTGCCGTGCTCCCGCTATTTCACGCGGCTGCCCGGCTGGCCCCGCACTCTGGTGTCCCCCGGACCGTGGGTCGGGTAGGTCGGGGCCCTGCCAGTCTGTAGGCACCATGGCTCAATCTTGTAAACGCCGTGGAATGACTGGCTGAAGTTCAGCTACAGAAAACTGCCATCAAATGCAAAATGGTTTTCACGCATTTCATGCTATCATATGTTTGAGGGTCCAAAGAATCAATCATCTCGTTGACTCGGATAACCGTTTGTAAGCACTGGTATTATAAATGTTGCCAAATGCCGTGAATAGAATAGTACGGCATTTTATCAGATTGGGCCCATGAGAGGACGGCGGTCGGCCGCCCGGTCGGTCGCCGTTTATAGCTGGTCCGCCGAGCGGGCCGGCTGTCGTCAGCCTATAAATACCCTCCCAGCGTCAGCTCTCCGGGGGCAGGGGAGGGAGGTCCGTTCATGGGTCGCTCGAGCTCCGGCAGGCGCAGTCGTTACAGGTCCACATCGATCGTTAGACGGGAATGATAGTTGACGGTGTATCCCGATCATTCAGACTTGATTAGTCTACATGAAATGACGTGTCACCGTATGGCTGTGTTAGTAGAAAGACACTTCTCATTGCATTAAATGTTTGACGCCCCCTCGTCTGCTCGATTGCCCCCTCGGCCCTCAGGGTTTCGGCGTACCACCTCTCCCAAGTGGCCCCAGGGCCCAGCTATCTATCGTATTTACACGAACCCCAGCACCCCTGCCGTTCGTGACCGGCCGAGTACCTGGGTTCACCGGGCTTTACTGTCTGACGCTAGGTGGCAGCCTCGTCGCACCCTTTGTGCTCGTGTCATCGGGCATCATATGCCGAATAATCGATCAGCCATTCAGCCATGTTTGCTCTGCTAACGCGTTTGCCATTTTGCCATTTGCCGAGATCCGTTGTCTTGCCAACGGGCATCGCCTGTATAATAGGCATGACACTAATAGACCAGACAGCTATCCACATAAAAGGTGTGCTGTTATTTACGTATTTTGCTGGTAAAGGAACGTTGCACGACTACGTGTATCACGGTTGAGCTGAATGAAGTCTCGTTCGACCATCGTTCTGTCTTAGCTGCAGGAGAGAGATTAGACCAGTTTTCTCGGATTTGATGGTGCGTACCGGGCGGTGTTATAAAAGACTTGTCGCCATGGATTTTATGGCGTGTGAGTTGAAAAATATGTAATTCGAGCCAGTGCGTGGTGCAGTGCGGATATGTCATTTGGTGCGACACCGATAGTCTGGGGAAATCTAATGACGTTGATGTGAGTTTTAAAGCCAGGGAAGACCGGAGCTGACAGCCGGGACCTGTGTGATGTGGGATAGTGTTACCAACAAACTGTCCGTCCCACCCCAGTAATTGAGTCCACGGACTTCCCACTGACAAAACCAATGTCCCAATGTTTGTTCGACAGCTGTTCCGCCTCCCTCTAACCCGCCCCCCTCCCCCCTCACAGCGTCTGGCCCAGGACTTTTTAAACGACTACATCTTCTTGGCGGTGGGTCGCGTCGGCTCGACTTCCGAGAACATCACCCAGGAGATCGTCTGGGTGGAGGATGACCAGAAGAAGTCATTCCTGCTGGACCTGCTGCAGGCCACGCAGAACAAGGAGGGTGTCACTGCCGAGAACGGTGGGTTGGAGGGAGAGGTAGGGGAAGGGAGGGGTTCAGGGTGGCCAGGGATGTCCAGAACATTGGGTCGGAGGGGCTGTCTGGAGGGAGGCCGGGTAGGGGGAAGGGTTAGGTGTGCATGGCAGTATCAAGAACGAGTGATCTTGGGACACGCCTGCAGTAGAGATGTTGGGATGGAAGGACGGGTAATGTGTCCAGGAGTGTCCAGAATGGTGGGTTGGTAGGAGAGACTGGGTTGGGACGTGAGGGTACGGGTTAAATAGTGTTCCATGGATTGAAATCGGCAGTGTGTGGACTGTGGGTGGGTTGGGTAGGTCGGAAACGCTGTCTGGTAGGTCAGGCTAGTTGGATGAAGCTTCAGACGAGGTCTCTGGTCTGGTACGCGTACCCGCTTACCTATGTTTGTTTGACCTGTGCCGGTGTCGGGTAGCTTAGATTGTTTCGATGGAACCGGAGTGGAGTTGGCAGTTGGCACTGTGCTCAGAGTTCGATGAGCGGCTTTAACCCTCGCCCGTATAGGGGGGGGGGGGGGGGGTCGAACGGACCCCCCCCCCATGGTTTTTCGTGAATAACTCCCGTAAAAAGGGGCCGATCGCGACGAAACTTTCAGTACCCTCGCGTTCATCAATTTCACACCTACCCTGAATATTTCATGACCCTGACCCAAGTGACCTTTGACCTGTGACCTACTTTTCGAGACCATGTTTGGCTGGAATTGCGATTCGGCGTATGTCGGCTCGCATTAGCCGCGCGTTTGCAGTCTTTTCGTGGTTTCAAGCGTTCAAACATGTGATATGATGTTGCCCCAATGCATTAGGGTGGGTGTCAGGGTCACCTGAAGGTCAGGTCAGGTCATTGACCTTTGATGACCTCGGTTCACTTTTTCGAGTTTTACATGTTTCTAGGCCAGTTTTTGGAGTTGAATGCGAATTTAGCAACCATATGAACATTTACGAAGTAGTTTTGGTGCCTTCGTAACATGTTACGAAGCTGTCAGAGGCGGTTGCCACCTACTACGAATACCCTTACTGGATGACCTGACCTGACCTGACCTGACCTGACCTGGCCTAAATACATGAAGACATCATCTGTGATTAAAACTAACATGATATTCGTGATCAGCACCCCGAAAAACCCCATAGCAGCCACACTTTACGATGTTCTAACAGGTCCCGATTTTCCCGCCTTTGGGGTCATTGATCTGACCTGCAAGGTCAACCAATGACCTAGGACCTTAAAATTGGGTGTTATCGGCTTCCTCTCGTCACGGGCAACACGCTCGTTTTTTCCGCGAAGCTCTAGCTCGATCAGGGGCGAAACGGCAAGGGGGGGGGGGGTCCAACGGACCCCCCCCCCCCTTATACGTTCGCGGCTGGAAAAACACCAATACGGGCGAGGGTTAAAGCGATAATAATGGGACGTTTTGTCTCAGAGGGGAAGGCTGTTCGTTTGTCTTGATTCTCACGGTGGGATTTTATCACCAATCTGGTAAACATTGATTCGTATGGAAACTGGGGTTTTTATTTGGCTGGGGTGGTCCATTATTGTTATCTCAGAACACAACAACAAGAAGGATGAAGATATCCCGTCTTCAGTCTATCAGCCGAGCTCCCATGAATTATGTCTGTCACCTTTTTGTTGCGTGCTGTGGCCATACTTCAGTGTGCTGGGAGCACGTTCAAGTAGATGCCTTCTTGTCGAACTCTTTCACTTTAAAGACACATCAGTGCTCGACCCACTTACACAAACAGTATAAAACGCACATGATTACAAAACTTGTGCGTCACATAACAAGACCCTGAGTCCACATCAACTCCTAGGCTGGCGCGTTCCTCAGTCTGTGCGATTCCCTTCAGAATGTCCTCGCGATTCCGTTCAGAAGGCCGCCGCGATTCCGTTCAGAATGCGGGCACCATGGTGATATTGAGGTCCGTCCGCCCCATGGCGGCGCTGAGGAAGCTGTCACGCGCGCCGAAGCCCGTCGGCGCGAACACGTCTCCCTGCGCCAGGTACGCCGCCCAGAAGCCATACGTGCCGTGCGTCATCACCGTGTGGTTGCACTGGGCGAGCAACGCCAGGTCGCGCTCCGCCGAGCCCGCGCCGCCGGAGCCGGCGATCACGATATCGGGCCCGCGCAGTCGCCGCCGCACCCAGGACAGGTCGTCGCTGGAGACGACGAAGACGGGCCGTCGGTACCGCCGCCGGCAGAGCTGCAGTGCGCGCGTCAGGTACCGCTCGCCCACCAGCGTGCCTTTGTACATACGCCGGACGGCGGTGCGGTAGTCTGTCCGCCGCACGTGCACGCCAATGTAGGTGCACGGGGGCAGTCCGTCGCACAGGGCGTCGGTGGACTGTCGCAGCCGCCGCTGGGCCTCCTGGTGGACCGAGTCGCGAAACGTCAGCTGACGCAGAATGGTATCGCGGTATTTGTGGAAGCGCTTTGCATCACATGGATAATCCGAGATCAGTATCGGACGGCGCCTCTTCGCTGACGCCATCTGGTCGAATTTGCTGTATTTTACCTTCAAGAAGTGGGATTCGCTTTTGACGCAGGACTGGGGCAGTGTCGGCAGCGGTAGCTTGCCGAACAGTGGTGAGAGCGCCCGCTGCATCTCCGGCAGGATCCAGGCGGGCCGCGCGCGCGGGTCGTCCCGCTGCAGCGTCCACAGGGTGGCGTACTCACACAGCTTGTTACCGAGCCGACCGTGGGCGCTGATCGTGGTGAACAGGCCTGACGGACACGGTGCCCCTCCTGCTGCTGCTGCGCTGCCCTTACCGCGCCGGACAGTCGGCCGACTGCCGGCGGGTCGGGCACCCTGTTTACCGTCTCTGACGCGCTGTCCGCCTCCGCTGCCGACTGTCCTGCCTGTGTCTCTGTCGATGCTGCTCGGACTCCGGCCCGGCGGTCGGCTCGGCTGCATGGGACGCACCGGTCGATACCAGTCAGGGGTCGCCAGCAGCAGTAGCAGCAGACTCAGTGTGATGAATGTGACACAGAGCAGCAAATGCCGACGGGACGGAAACATGATGCCGACGGGACGGTTAGGTTCCGTGAATACGAGCACACACGTGTAATCCACCCGACTTCACACCACTTTGCAGCAACCGATCACAGGTTTCCCCACTGACAGACAGCTTCCACCTCCATAAGCTCTATCGATGGCTGGCTGTTTTTGCCACGCCGCGCGGCTGTCCACCGCGCAGTTCGATATGTTGACGCCGCGCGGAGTCTCCCCCACACACTTACACCCCGCGGACTGACGAGTCAGACTGAGCTGACCGCCGTACCGCACCCCACAACGCCGCGCCGGCTAGGACTGAGAGGCGGGGGGGGGGGGACCACGGGCCGCAGCCACATGCGACTCTCGGAATTGTAACGGCAGTCGTTCGGACAGATCGCTGGTCGCTGATAGCAAACCATCCGGTATGAGGGGCGGGGCAGGGCCGTTCGCTGCTCCCCTCCTCTCCCGGGGGGGGGGGGAGGGGGGCTGCTGGACGCAGTGGCGTATTTAGCACAGTGATGTCACTCCCCGTGTTTAGTGCTCCCCATGCTTCCATTGATGCTGAAATATATAAATTTTTCCACGGTACATGACTTGCGTGACTGTGATGTGATTATCAGTTGTCCCATTAATTTATTTCAGAGTATGCTAGTGGGGTGTATGATACCCAACATGAGATTGCTCAATCCGCCCCTTGTGATTGGATATGTGCCACTGCTGGCATTTCCAGTGCTGTGCAGCCAGTGTTCTAAAATTGGATATTGGTTGGGTGTGCCGATGAAGAAAAAAATCCTAGGATGAAAAAAAGAAAGTAAATAACTGCAGTATTTTTGCAAAATGGTGTAATGCCAATTTTTATGCTAACTGATAAACCAGGATTTCATGTCAGGATCTTGACAGGGTGTGGAACAAAAGGATGTGGGTGCATCAACTGTCAAGTGACAAGTGAACTGGCTGTTGGGAATACATGAAACTCTTTTCAGAGATAAAGTAAAGTCGGTCATTCATATTTTAGGGATGAAAATATTTTCCCCATTAGGTGTGATTTGCCACCAAAAAGGCTGAAAAATGAAACACTGTGTGCAGCAGATTGCGTGCTTGTTTTGATACCGATCTGGCTCGTACCGCCTCTATCCTCCGCAACTGAATTCCCCTACTCGACGTGACCTCATCTGTCCCCGCCCCCGACTCGACCTGACCTCTGCCGCCCCCTCCGTCCACAGCCGCCGAGTCACTGACGCTGATTTTCGTCGAGACGAAGCGCGGCGCCGACAATCTGGAGGAGTACCTGTACCGGTACGCCGGCTACCCGGTCACATCGATCCACGGCGACCGCTCGCAGGCCGAGCGAGAGCTGGCGCTGAAAAACTTCCGCAACGGCCGCTGCCCCATCCTGGTGGCCACCGCCGTGAGTGACGCCCCGACCGGATGGAGGGGAGGGGTGCGGGGGGGGGGCGGACCGGAACGAACCGGCTGGTACCGGGTGGTGACTGGTGGGCCTAGCGGGGGTATTGATTACGAGGCTTTGCGTGGTGTAACGGCGCTTTTGTTTGAATGGGAGGTGGTAAATAGATGATAAGTTGAGTATGGTCTGTTTTGGTGTGTTGCTATGGCTTTCTTTACATTTGTAGCTAGGAAGACTAATGTTATGTAACTTCGCTATATGAACAGCCGTGCCGTCACGTGCATATTTATGGTTATTTAGCACGAATTCAATTGGTCTATTTTCTGGATCATTAGCACCATACGCGCCTGCTTTGTGGCATTGAACTGAGCACATAGCGTGACACTGTATACTTCACCCTATACTTCACCCTATGTACTCTCGTTTTTGCTCGTCGCTCTCCCTCTGCCCTCCCTTATCCCCCCCCCACCTCTCCCCTGTGCCGCCGGACTGATCCCCCCCCCCCTCTGTCACCAGGTGGCGGCTCGTGGCCTGGACATCCCGCACGTGAAGCACGTGATCAACTTTGACATGCCGTCCGATATTGAGGAGTACGTGCACCGTATCGGTCGCACGGGACGCATGGGTAACGTCGGCTTGGCCACCAGCTTCTTCAACGAGAACAACCGCAACCTGGTGCGTGACCTGATGGAGCTGCTGACCGAGACCAAGCAGACTGTTCCCGACTGGCTGGAGAACTACTCCCTGGAGGTGCACAAGAGCTCCGGCCACGGACGGCGCGGCGGCAAGAGGTGAGGGCTTTTGGAATGAAGGAGAGAGGGAGAGGGTGTTTGGAGCAGTGTGGGGTGGGGATTGTATGTGGGATGAATTGGTGATTTAGTGAATTTCAGGAATGGAATATGCTGGTACTCTATTTAGGACTGAGCGGCAGCAAGCCACTTAGGGCTGTGTCGTCACTTCGAGGTCGAGTGTTGTGTTTGGTGACCTTGTTTTGTCAATAGGAGAGCTCATCTGGGGTCTTCCGTGTGTAATGGTATTGCCCTATTGTGTGACCAGTTTAGTGACACCTTTGTTTACCTTTTTACTCGCAAATTATGGCACACAGCTTCCTTCGCTGGTCGGCTGCCGTCGCCGCGTTAGTTTATCACCACTGACTCCACGTGTATCTGTCTCAGGTTCGGCGGCGGTTTCGGCGGTCGCGACTACCGCCAACAGAACCGCAGCGGCGGCTACAACAAGACAGGCGGCGGCGGCGGCGCGGGCGCCGCGCAGGGCTACAACCAGGGCAAGATGGCCGGCGGCGGCGGCGGCGCCTTCCCCGCCTACGGCATGCCTCCGATGGGCGGCATGTATGGCTACCCGATGCAGATGAGTGGCTACGGCGGCGCGTACGCGGCTGCGCCGCCCCACGCCGCCGGCGGCACCGACAACACCTGGTGGGGCAACTAGGCCGCCAGCGTGCCGGGCCGGCGCGGAGCGCGCGGCCGCGCCGCGCCGCGCCGGTCCCCCTCCCACCCACCCACCCCTCTGTCTTAGTCGCTGTCGGCAGCAGCCCGTCCCGCCCCCGCCGTGTAACACTGGCAGGCGACGGCGTGTGCGGGCGCGCGCTCCCTCGGCGGGCGGGCGCCCCGCGCCGGCCGGCCAGATCCCCGTCTCCCCCCAACTGAGCCCGCCGCCCGCGGTCCAACGGCCGCGGGCGGACGCGGCACTTCTGATTGTGATGTCGCTCAGTAGATGGCACTACTGCTCACGGCGCCAGCGACCGCCGCCGCGCGCCACCGTCGGCTCTCCGCTCCGCGCGGACGGGCGCACACCAAAGACGCGAGCTCTGACGTCAGCAGCCAGGTGATGTCACGCTGGAGCGCGCACACGCAATTTTTGGGGTGTTCGCTGCTGCCTCTTTGCTCTCATTTTGGTGTGTGTGCGTGTGGTGGCGACGTTTTTAGCGTTATCATTCCGCGGCGTAGTGGGAAACTGTGGTGTGTGCTGTTTGATTTTCGTGCTTTTGCGGTGTAGAAGAACTTGATTACTCAGCGTTATTATTTCCCTTCCTAATCCAGGCGATAGCTAACTATTTCAGCGTCGCGGCGCTTAGGTGTTAATATTTCCACGTCGGTCGGTCGGCGGCCAGTCGGCGCCGGCCCAGCTGCCGACCAGTTATCCGAGAAAACGTTGTATTCTTTCCTGGCCGGGCGGCTACCGGCCCAGCAGCTGCCCAGATTGAGCGGGGCCCAGGCCCGCCCCGCTGTGAGCGAGTCACACCCAGAGAGAGAGAGTGAGCGGAAAGTAGAGCGAGCGAGCGGCCCGGCCGGCCGTGGCCTGGCCGCGGCCGCCGGTCCGCCGTCAGTCGGCCGGCGGCGGCGTCGGTTTTCTGTTCTGTTCAGCACTTGTTTTGGGCGCGGACGCGCGCGCGCCGTGACGCGGGCTGGCGCGCGAGCTGGCCGCCGGCCGCGGATCTCAGGGCAGACGCGAGCCGACCCGCGCCGCCCGCCGGCGCGCCACCGCGTCTCACCAGGAACAAGTACAAACTGCGCGCGCGCGCGGGAGGCGGCTGACCGCGCTCTCGGCGGGCCGCCCGCCGGCGATCAGGCGGCCGCGCGCCGCCCGTTTGCTTCGTTCGTGTTTTGTAGCCTCTGCCAGGGGCGCCGTACGGCGGCCGCCGCCGTTCTGCGCGAGTAGCCTCTGCCGGGGACGCCGCGTCTGTGGCTGGGCGCTGCGGTCGGGCCGAGCGGCCGGCGCCGAGGCGGGACCCGGCGTCCCCGCCCTACCGGAGCTGCCCGGCCGGCCCCAATCGGCGGCCGGCGGGCAGACTTATCATTTTTGTACGTGATCTTGCAGACCGATGTACTGTGCAGTGAAGGGGTGCGACTGCTAACGGAGAGAGGAACACTCGTGATCAAACAGCTGTATATCTTTGACCGTAGCGGCCAGAGGGCGGACACCTGCGGGCAGAAATACAAGGAAAGAATATGATACCAAATGGCGCGTTTTTGCTGGGTGTGTTGGGAAGAGAGGAGTGACCTGTATGGCAGTGACGGCGACAATGAAATAGTGATCTGCGGGGACCGTTCAGGACACACGTTTCACATCAGATGCAGTTGTAAAAGACAACACACATTGGTCGTCCCGTGGAGCCCGTGTTGATGGTTTCTGCTCAGGGGGGCTTCCACGTTCTAATGCTCGATGAAGTCCATCTGGGTTCAGCATCAAGTGCTCCGGCAGTGTTTAAATGCAAAGTGTTCAAATACCCAACCACAACCATTTCAACTCTTATATAAGCCTTTGCCCCCAGCCCGTCCCCAGATCCATTAGTTCCTCGCGGTAGTTCCCCCTCAGCCACACTCCAGAGCGGTACGTGTGTGTCGTGTATTCGCACGTAGTAGCGGTGTATAAAATAACGGCAGCGCCACGGCGCCAAGTCAAGGCACAGGCAACAGATATGATCGCGGACCGCGGCTGGTCCACTTCGGACCACGGGTGGACCAGTGGTCCGCGGCGTCAGTACATTCGTTCGCAGTTTAACAATATCGGCAACTATTTGTAACTTGCGTCGACGGTGGTCATTTGAGCCACATCGGCAGAGGCGTCCCATAAACGACCTTTACACACGGGGGCGGCTCGCATGCCCGCTAATACAGCATATGTCACAGTAAGGCGGAGACGACGGTTATGAGGCGGCTCTGGGCGCCGCCAGCCTCCACACAGTATCACAGCCTGAAGTACCTCCCGGTACGAGAGAAGGCGATTGACAACCCCCTTGGTCCCAACTGGAGACGAACGGCACACAGACGCAGAGCACCGAAGGCACCACAAAAGCACTCAGACCCCCCAGCTCATCCCGTTCCATCACTGGAACAGATCATCCCGTATCCGAGCGTTGTCAAGGCGACTCGATACCTCTGCGTCCCTGCGGTGCGCTCTGTCTCCCAGCGCCCCCGTCTCACACGTCCATGGGATCCATGGCTCGGGAGAGTCGCGCCGTCTCAGTACGTTTACGCTGACTGCGGCGGACGGCGTCGGCCCGCCGGTAGGGCTCGTTTTTCAGACCGAGGAGGATGTCCTCGAGCGCGCCGTGGTAGACCTCCTCCTGGCCGAGGAGTTTCTTGTCGCGCACACCGGCGCCGCGCACCCGCGACTCCAGCTCCGACAGCACCTCCGCCTGAGAGGAGGAGAGGGGAGGGGAGTTATGACTCGGGGGTCCTTCGTGGTGTGATGGACAGAAGCAGTCGCGTCCCTCATATCATCTGACGTGCATGTGACAGTGTAAAATCGTCATACGACAAAACATCCAGAAAAAAAAAAACACAAACAAACAAAGACTATGTATATAAGAAAGAGGCAAGATGATGTGATCACTGTAACATGTCATGTTCAGGTGATATCTAAAACAAACAGCGAAAGTTGGCCTAGAATTTGCTGGGATCCAGCAAAGCATAAAACGGCATTTCAAACGCAAGAAAAGAGAAGTAGTTGGAAGAAAGGATCGCAAGGTCTTAGTCCTATCCATATAACGTAAGGCTCATGATGAATGACACGATGGTAAATCTAAGCGAGCTTCGTCAACGCAAGGTTCAGTAAGTTGCGGCAGAACATTGGGCGGGGACGAATATGGTCAGGGTTTATGCGTTCGTAAGGCGATTCTTCGCATCACCCACACCACTACCAGCCATAGATAGCTGGAAAGCATTGGGATGACAGGGCTAAGAGATGGAAACGTCCGGATGGAATGAAAGAAAGCTCGATAAGACGCGCTGATGCATATGTGCAGCAAGCAGAGCGAGTGAGGGAGATTGGGGTGAAGCCAGGCAGATATGGGTTATTTCACGTCATAAGACGAACGCGGAATAATTGATGCCATAGCCAGGTCGGAGCCGCCACCGGTGCCACCAAGCCACGGCCGCCACCGCTGTCCAGCCCCGGTTTAGCTGTGCACGCCGATCAAACGTCGGCATTTTTAATTTCGATCGCCACTCACGGGACTTGGCGACAAGATCACCTGACGGCCGTCCGCGGAAATACAGCTTCCCACGCCTGTCAACAGGTGGCAGCAGCGGCGCAGTGCGACCGACCAACGGGAACAAGCGTGCAGGCGTGCAAACTCCGTCAGCGCGGGGGAAAAGGCTCGGAACGCGCCGAAATTATCCTGGCATCACTACTGGGGATGGCAGTGATGCTAGTTGGGTGTCCATGTCTCGGACGGACCTAAGGTTAACTACAAAAGAACAAGCTGACTACGGAACATATCTAAGAGATTTGTTATTGGTCTGTAGAAAAGTGTAAGAAACAGGCGGGCCGCGGCGTCGAAGAAAAGGGGAGAAACAGATTAACAAGCAATGAGACAGAAAACAAAAGAAAACGGCAAGCGTGATGAAAATTCATGGCGTAAATCAAACATCACCATGAAATGATAACAACAAAAAAAAAGACGAAAACGGTTGAACAGCAAAGCACCCAGATAGACACCCCAGCCCGCCTGTGTTTCGGCCACAGAGCTCCCGCGCACCTGTTGTTTCTTGGCGTTGATTTTGTTCCTCCTGGTGACATTGGCCACGTTGTTGTTGTCGCTCTTGGCTGCAGCCGCGGCCACCGCCGCCGCCTCCATCTTACGGCGCTGCTCGTTCTCCTTCTCCACGTTCTGAGAGTCAGGTCAGCAGAGGTTAGCGGAGGTCAATCAATGCCAATTAAAGTCGGATGAGCTGGTGAGTAGCCAGGACTGTGTCCAGTAGCACAGAAAAGTCTAGCATCCCCTGACTGGCCACCCCATCTCTGAAATCTACGCGGTCTCACACCTCCAAAGCTAAATCCTGTGAAACAAGGAACCCATAAAACATTTTAGCACTATTTCAGCATGTACCACAAACTGAACAGCCTTACCACAGATGAGCGTTCCACCATCCATAGCTCGACTCCCCCTCCCTTGGGTCACCTCTCCGTTACGTCACCGTTCTGCCCTTGCCCCTTACCTGATACGCCCGCACGAAGCGGCTCAGGGTGGCAAAGAACGTGGTGGCGTTGATGGTGCGCACACTCTCTCCGAACTGCTCCACCACTCTGCCGAACGCCTCCTGCGCAGAGGTGCACTCGGCACGCACCCGGCTGCGGGGAGGAAATTAGGGAGGGGTCAGTTCAGGTCAGGTCAGGGCTGGCCAGGAGTACTTTACTACTCAGTATTCAGGTCAGGCGGGCACAGGCGCTCCTGTAGCGTAAAGCAACAACGACTCGCTATTTTATCGCTTCTCCTCGGTAAAATAGCAGCCAACAAAAATAGTTTCGTGCTAGATATTTAATGGGAGCAGACACGGCTTTCACAAATCACTTTCAAGCTTAACAATCCAAAATGTGACCCAGTCAGGTGGTAGCATCAGACTACAGACTCTAAGTCAGTCTGCATAAGCAATATTATTCGATATTGAAACCAGACATGTAACCATGACTCATTCAACGGTGAGTAGTTGCTCGAGGCATACCGTAGACTCATTCAACGGTGAGTAGTTGCTCAAGGCATACCGTAGATTACACTATCAGTCAGACGAGGACACGTCGGCTTGATAAGCGGAGGACCGCACATTCTGCATTACACGGCTGTGACTCAATGTAACTACCAGCTATCAATATCAAATTATTGTGCAAACTGCACAGATATAAGCGCTGATGTAGGCCTATAATTGAATTCACTCAGCGCAATGTGTGCCGATCAAATTCAGTCGGCCAGCTTATGTAGTGCTATAGCTTCTAAATGACACCCTATGCAAACAACTGCCCACCAGTCACACTCAACAAGCCCCGTGTTCCCTCCCGTCCTGTCCCGTTCCCTACACCCTCATTCCTCACCCCATACCGTCCCGTCAAATTACATCTCTGCACCCGTTACTTACCGCAGTTTCTCCTCAGCATTGGCCAGGAAGTCTCGGAGCGTGATCTTCATCGCCTCATCCTTGACGTTCTGCCGGACGAAGTTCTCCCGCCGCGCACCTTCCATACCCTTTTCCAGGTCGGCGACATCGGTTAGCACATTCTCCATCGATACTGTGGGAAAGGAGAGACGAAGTGAGTGACGAGGAGACGGGGATACGGGAAGAAGCAGCAATGAACATGGGTTTTAAGGTGCTCGGGAACTGGAAGAGTCTGAGGGGTGGACTGATGCTGGTGACGGAGAGTTGCTTGCTTTTTTTTGGGGGGGGGGGGGGGCTTTAGGGCGAGCCTACTACAAATGTCATTTTGTAATAATACATGGTGGATAATACATGGTGGTAATAGTTAATACGAGCCACCTAATATTACATGGTGGAGGTGGATGGGGAAACGGAAAGAGGGGTTGGGGAGGAGACTAGTGGTTGGGCAGAAGAGAGTGATGCCGGAAGGACAAAACGATAAGGCAAAGCCGAGCAAGAGTTAGAGGCCGGGCAAGGCGGAAAGGGAAAAGGCTTTCAATGGCATAGCAAACAGAAGATTGCTTTGGCATTTGTTCTGTCAATGACGGAAGGTAGGGAAGTCGAGGTATAGACACTGAGTCACCAAAGTTCACATGGGAGGCCAGAACCGGCTGGTATCGTACGGTGTTTGCATTGCAAAGTTTGTATTAGAAAATCACTTCAGGATAAGACTTGGCATCACTTGAACAAAAATAACACAATATGAATCAGTGAATCGTCAATGCTCCATCTTTCCGCACAAAACCTACAGAGAAAAAGGTTCATGGAATATGCCCCGTCCACTCCCTATCGAAGCATTTAGATTAGCATTCTAGCCCACTCTGCCCTATACCCTCCTCCCCCACTCTCTCCACCCTTCTCCCGCTCTCCGTTCCTCTCACCCTGCGCGGCCTTCTCCACGAAGGTGAGCTCCGTGTCGAATCCGACCGCCTCCGGGACCCGATCCCGCACCGTCTGCGCGATATAATGCAGCAGACACTGGCGCTTGTCGGTCGACTTGGTGTCCGTCAGGTTATCCAGCGAGCTCAGCTTGAAGCCGTACGCCGGGCCGCGCTTGGCGCTGTTCATGTAGTTACCGAACGCCAGGATCACTTCCAGGAGGCGGCGGAACTTTTTGGAGTTGGCCACAGAGTTGGAGGCGGCCAGCACGGCGTGAATTTGCTGCCGGGGGAGAGTTCAGCGGGTTAACGTGGTTATGCTCAGGTAACTACGACTATTCTGAGGTTATTCGGGCAAGATCGAGCTCCGATATTAACTAAAGATCCACGTGGACCACTGAACGTGAACACAAAATGAACCTACATAGAGTGTAAAAAATAAAAATACACAGACAGCTACTGATACCCCACTTCCAGCTCCCTGTCGGCACAGCGGCTACTCACCGGCTGTATGAGGTGAATATTATCAAAGAAGTTGCCCATGTACGCCATGACCGACAGCTTGTTGGCGAGTCTCTCCACGCGACTGAGCTGAATCAGGTACTGGTCCTCGTCGGTGAGCGCCGACACGTCCTTCTTGTCGGCGATGTACTTGTTGTAGAGCTTGGTCTCCTCCTCTGTGGGCACCATCCTCTGTAGCAGCTCCACCATCTCCAGCGGCAGCTCTTTGAGGCTGAGCAGGTTGATGGCGCGCACCACCTCTTCCACCGGTCGGTCCAGCTTACGGCGGGAGATCGCTGGAAGTGAGGGGGGGGGGGCGGGTCAGAGAGGATTCGGGGAGGCAGTACACGATAGAGGTCCGTCCATATTGGCGTTAGAATTGGATAGTTAGAGACCCATGACTTACACAATACACACAGGAGCTGCTTGCATATACCCGCATACGCCCTACACGGTAGCCTTCACTCAAAGACATGATTTTAATTTGAACGTGCACATTGCTGGAACCCAAACCCAAAATGATTTTTTTTTTTGCGAATTCTGGTCATCAAAAACCTAGCTCTTCACTTCGTCCCCTCTTTGTCTCCCCCCCCCCCCCTTGACCATCTTCACATCGACCAACCTATGTTCCTCAGCCTGGTGTGCTCCAGCAGTGAGGTCTTCTCGGGTTTTTTGGCCCGCCGACTGCCCAGTGTAGACAGGCCGTCAGCCGTGTCCACCGAGCCGTTCGGGAGGATGCTGGTACCGATCTTGAAGTGCTCCTCGAAGTCGGTAAAATCGATCACGCTGGCCAGTTTTTCGTCGTCTAGGTCGTTGAAGACGGTACCGCGCACCTGAAGGGAGGCAGATGCGTCAGATTGTGCTGTTTCGAAGGATGAAGTGTTGATGGTATGGTGTTATCCAATCACGTATGTCGCACATATTTGCTCGTGCCGACAGTATTATGAAACCGTTTCGCGATGGACTACCCGTACCCATACTGTATAATAATGATGAAAAACATTTCAGTCATAGAAGCCGAGAAAAATGCATGAATATTGGTTTGTAAGTCGTAAGATTTTGTTGTTTAGGCAAACCATCGTCATCTCTCACTCTGCGCCCTATGCCCCATTTCCCACCACAAACCATCGCCCCGCCTCCTCTGTTCATCAGTCACTCTTCGGCCTGTCCTCCTCTCCTTAAGTCGGCAGCAGTGCCGTTCGGCTCACCTGGTTGGGTTTCAGCGCGATCCAGTTGAGCGTCGGCAGCTTGTACTTGGTCTGGTGTCTCCGTTTAATCGTCATCGAGCCGTCACCCAGCAGCTGATTCTGTCCGGGCGGCGGGGGCGGCGGCGGCGGACCACCCCGGCCCGGCAGGCTCGGAGCGGGCGGGGGCGGCGGCGGCGGCGGCGGCGGAGGTGGAGGCGGGGGCGGGGGAGGCGGTGGTGCGGCCGGTCCGGCCGACTTCACAGCCTCCCCGCCCGCGCCGGCGGCAGTGCCACCACCCCCTCCTCCGCCCCCTCCGCTGCCGACAGCGCCGGACCGAGGCAGTGAGTTGGAGAGGGTCTCCAGCTCCTGGATCTTGTTCTCCAGCATCGACTGGCGCCGCTGTGACTCCTCCTCCTTCTCCGTGACGGCTCGGCGCAGAGTCGTCACCTCCTCCGTGAACTGGGAAACGCACACGAAATACTCGTCAGTGGAAAGTTCAAAACCCCCACCGTGAGCAGACATCACCAAGATGTCGCATTTTACATAATGAGGTGATGACTTTTGAAGACTCGCCGCCATAAGTTTGAACTACTATTTCGTTTTTACGGCTCGATTTTCAGAAGCCACAAAAAATGAAACACAAAGCAATAAAGAACTGATAAAAGTAAGCTCCCAGGAAGCCAAGTAGACAAATGTCGGCACAGCAATATTTGAGGTCGGTCCGAACTTTGAGCTAACAGTTTACTGACAGCCAAAGGTGACTCGCACGCTGATTACGACGGTGTGAACCCGTGTTTTTAGAAAACTGATTGATAGAGCACGTCTGTAGAGCACGTCTGTAGATACAGAATACAACGGCCATTTCGTGCCCATCCTCCCCTCCTATCCTAACACTCAACACCCTCTTTCTTCCCTCACCATTTGTCACGTCGTATCCCTCTATTTCTCTCTCCCTTACCCCCTCACACCTTCATGCACCTGTTCATACAGCTGATCTCTCTCTACCTCCCTCCCTCCCTCCCTCTCCCCCCTCACCTTTTGCGCCTGCTCGTACAGCTGATCCCTCTCTCTCCGAATCTCTTCCACCGCCAGCTCGGCGTCCGCCAGCTTCCGCAGCGCCTGCGCCTCGGCCTCCTGCAGCTCCTCCTGAAGCTGCGCCAGCTCAGACTCCAGCTCGTCCACGCGCTCGATGTACACCACCTTGGTCATGGAGTCCTCCATGAGGGCGGCCACGTCGAACTTGTTGTCCAGGTAGGCCGAGATCTGCACCTGTGGGACGAGGAGGGGTGGTTAGAGTCGAAGATACAGTGCAGCTATGGTGGTGACGAGGTAGGAAAAGATCACCGGTTTGCAGGAGATGGTGATGTAGAGCAAAGGGTGGTGGTTGTAAATAAAGGGGAAACTAATGATGTTTCATTTTTAATCACACGTACTGAATAGCGATCAATGTAGTAAAAAATGGCAGATAGACTTAAAACAAACTGTAAGCTCCGTGTTCGCATCTCGGCGCAACCGAATAGCTTCAATAGACTAATCTCGATAAGACCACTACGAAGGCACGCCTACCCCAGGTAAACTAACTTGGAGCGGGGAAGCGGAGCGTCTAGGGGTGTACGTTTCCGCGGAGGCAGCGCTTCTAGGGGAGGGTGTGTCGGCGGAGGCCGAGCGAGAACGTCGGAGGAGGAAGGGAGAGGAGATCACCGAGGCCGGGTCAAAGCGGCGATCACCCGGCACACACACCTGCGTCTGACGGTATGGTGGCAGGGCCGGGGAGGAAGGCGAATTAGAAGCGAATGGAGTGGTGAAGAAGTGTGCGGCAGTGAAACGATTTGATATGGAAGCTGCTTACAAGGATAGTCTAATACGGTTATTAGAAAAAATAGCGTTGGAAAATGACAGCATCAGCCGGCGCGCTGGTGTGGTACTCCATAAGCAACTGGTCAGGAGCGTATCATCATTATTTCCATAGCATTATAACCCCACAGCTCGTATCCTATATTCCATATTACGTATCATCCAAATCCACGCCGCGGCTCCGTCTACTGATTCGCTGCGCACCCCTGCACTCCTCCCACGCCCATCCTAGCTACGAACTCCACCCCGGCGCGAGTTCCCCACCTGCAGTTCCTCGCTCTCAGTGTTTCGCAGCTTCTCCAGGTAGCTGTCCAGCCCGAGCACGGAGAACTCGTACTGCAGGTGCACGCGGAAGTTCATGTCCTCCACAGAGTGCACCACGATGTTGATGAACTGCATACAGGCCACCTGGGGAGAGGGGAGGGTGGTGAGATGCTGATTGCAGGTCGGGAGGCGAGGTGGTGTCATGCAGTAAGTTAATCAAACTGAACAGGGCACCGGGCATTCACACATACAGGACAGTCCCAGAAGCGGGAGAAATCATCCGCAGATTTCAGTTTTGTATCCTATTTAAGGTCATCGACAACTAGTGTTACCTGTGATCACTTTCTCACTACAATATTTATATCGGTTTTTATTTTTACTTAACTTTCATTGAGCTATCGAAGGCGTCTCATCGACCAGAGGCACTGCAAACAAGTCTTCCTTTTTGACCCCTCCTTCCCTCCCCTTCTCTTCCATCCCATCCCCACTAACCATAAACTCGATCTGGAAGATGTCGTACTGCACAAAGTACTTCATCAGCGTCTGGAAGCGGAAGTCCTCGGCGCACACATCCTTGAAGTTGGAGAAGGCGCCCAGGATGATCTGGTGTCCGCCTTTGACCAGGCAGATGGCCGCCAGCAGTTCCAGTACCAAGGCCTTCGTCCTGACGAGATGAGGGTTAATTAAATAATCAGCGATAATGTGGCATGATGTGGGTCATGCATGACCGAGCACCACCAGGCTGGATGTAGCAGCAAGGGCATCGAGCTTGTAGTGTGGATGCTCAAATACTGGACGTAGAGGTAGAAATGCGATTCAAACTGTTAGTCAATTGGTAGAATACACGTAATGCTAAATCGGCGCCGCATGGTCAAGTTATAAACAACGACTACGGGTACTTTTGTTACGATGATGACAATGAAGGGTTACATGTGCATGCAATCAATATGAAAACATGGAAAGTCTACACACAAAATTCGCTGCAAGCTTGACGATTTGTACCCACCCATTCATTTATAGTTCTTAAATCTAATCCATCCACCTAGGATATTCTTCTTTTTTTTCGTAAGTACATGACACAGTACAAGGATCTAGCGTGCTTTATCAAACAGGACTGGGTACACCACGATCAAAACGGAATCCACATATCAACGCGGATCTGCCGAAATATAAAACCATTCCACTAGCTACGTGACAGCATTCTAAATTTTACTCGACACCTGTCGGCTTACACGGCCCAAATCCAGACGGTCGGTGACAGCGGCTTTACAACAGGAGACAAGGCGCACAAGTCACAGACACATTCTGCCGATCCAGACCCTGAGCATGGCAACACTACAGAACGGGTCAGACCACTCCCCCCTCCTCCAGGACGGCGGGCATCTTACGGAGAAATAAAAAGAAATGAAAGTTCAACATGTTTCATACAAATTCAACATCGTTTTGCGTACACAAAACGCACCGCTCTGCTTCCCTATATCGGGACTTCCCTAAAAAATACACAGCGGATGTGTGTTTGGTGATTTCTTACCAACGGGAATCTCCAACGACCACCACCCAGAAAAAGTCAACCGCAGCGGTAGCTACACAAGGATAAGGAAATTCCCTGGACAGACGGCGGCAGCTTGTGATAAGCCTTGTAGCAACAGGCGTCCTGTGTCCCGATTGGAGCGCAAAATCAAGAGACACTGACATTAAATGTGCCACCGATCAATTTAGGCTCCTGAACAAGGTGCGTTTCTTTTACACATCGCCCGCTATCCTTCTCCCCTGGGTCCGGCGTTGCTGTAGTTGTTGCTTCCCTTTTGCCAATTACGCACCAGTGCAGAGCGGGGCGTCTCACGCCATTCCCGTCCGAGGTCGAAGTCAACTTCCTTTGATCGAAACGCTGATACATAAGGCAAACCTAGATGAACTTTCAGAACCCTCAGAGTACCATATTGTTCGACTGCCGAACCTCGCACCATACTGCAAAGCCATGCCATATGGCCATAACATTCGTCCGTACTATATTTTACAATCGTGGAACTCCGTGCCATCTGGCATGGTCCGGTCGAAGGCATTGCTCCCGGGCCGGCCTTTAAACACTCCCGGCCCGGCCTCCGGCACTCTACCGCACGTGCCCAGCATCTCTGCACTCCGTATGGGCTGTTAAATACCTGAATACCTGCCGCCGCCGGCCAGCCGGACCCCGGAGGCAGGTGAGACGCCCACCCCGGCCCAGAACGACCCAGCCGCTACCGACATTACAGCCGGCTGAGCGGCCCCGTGGTGTGTTACGGTACAGCCGCACACGGGTTTAATTACATTAACTGAGCACAGCTTCAAGTGTAGGTTCAACCATAGACTGCTATATACAGAGGTCTATGTTCGACCCAGTTATTACGGAGCGAGCGAAGCGAGCGTAGTCTTTCCTTAGATTAACGGAAATTTCTGAGTATGAGCGGCCGGCCGGCCGGCCGGCCGGCCGGCCGTGGTCACGCTTTTGCGAGGCTTATATCTCAGCAACCACTTGACCGATTTACATGCGGTAATTTTTGTAGGATAGCTTCATTCCTTCTACCAAGTATTGGACTATTCCCGATGCATGTGGGTGACCCCTTATGCACGTGCCACGTGCAAAACGAAGAGGTGTCCGTTTTGTAATTGTTGCAATATCTCGGTAACTACTTGGCCGATTGCGCTGAAAGTTGGCATGTAGGTAGGCACCCACTAGGCACTGCATATCCATGTGCCAGAGTTGGGGCGCTGCTGCACGTGCGCACGTGCAGGGGTCGATTCCAGATCTCGAGAACGGCTGGACCGATGGCGCTCAAATTTGGCACATGGTTAGGGACCGGTTAGTAGGGTGCCGTGCAAAAGTCAGTTGGGCCCCATTTTGCACGTGCGCACGTGCAGGGTGCCGCTTCCAGATCTCGAGAACGGCTGGGCCGATTGTGCTCAAATTTGGCACATCGCTAGAGACCGGTTAGTAGGGTGCCGTGCACAAGTCAGTTGGAGGTACCCCCTCGCAATTTCGCACGTGCAAGCTCACCCTCTCGCTCGCTCCGTTAGTCGCCCCAAAAGGCGTTATACTGGTTCTCTACACTTCTGTCAATGTTCAGATCAGTTATGGACAAATATGCGCTGCTGCTGCCTCGACACATGTTCTTATCTCACCTCAAGCTCTTGTGATTGAGGCTGAGGGCGATGTTGTTAATGGCCTCCTGATGCTCAATGACCATGTTGAAGCCATACTGAAACAAACAGGGACACACAGGACGTCAACAACATCCATCAACAGCATCCATCAACACACCGGTCTGGGCATCACGTTCAGAACATCAGCACACAACTCTATGTCACCGTGTGGGAGGTCGTAGTGGATGTGTTTGAAGGGAGGGAACCCGCTAATGCAAATAGCAGCGTCAACGCGCGCTGAAGGGAAGGGAGGACGGCGGGCGGGCAGCGGGCGGGACCGGGCATCAGAGGATGGGGTGGTAACAATGTAATTGTCGGGGCGAAGTCCGGGGGATGACGGGGTGGTTACGACATATTCCAACACACAGCAGTGGGTCCGATGGTCTGAGGGAGGCGGGGTTAAAGTCGCGAGGGCACAAGATAGGTGGAGCAGTGGCTAGTGCAAAGCAAGATAGGTGTTGTTTGCAATCAGATGCAAGAACAAATATGTATGATAGCCAGAGCGAGCAAGTAAGAGTAACGCCTCTAAATAGGTGACCGCACATCATGTCTACTTGTTATTCGGGGAGACGTAAATACTTTTACACTTAAATGGTCAAAAGAGCAGAACAAGGTATGAAAAAAGCGATAGATAAAGACAGAGAGTGAAACGGGAGAGAAGAAAAAGGAGACGGGGTGAGAGAGAAAGAATGAGAGAGAGAGAGAGGGGGGGAAGGGAGAGAGAAGGGAGGGAGGCCGCTAGCCGGACGTCGTTCGTCGTCTCTATCAGTCACACCGGACGCGACCATCCGGTCAGAGTCGAGCTTCGTGTTTCAGGGCAGACAGCCGCGCCGCTCTGGGTGTCACTGAGTGCCGTGCCGGGAAAAGGCTGTCAGGGTGACAGGGTGTCACAGAATGTGACAGATGTGTCACAGTGTGTGACGGATGGGTCATACTGTGGGTAGGTGTTATCAGTATGATGATGATGATGTTGATGATTTAGAGGTTGAAGGCGCCCGGACTGCCGCGGTGGTTATCGGTGCTCAAGTGTTAGGGTAGCACTCGACTGTCGCCAGACTGAGAGGAACCTATCACGTGCGCACAACGGTGCAAACAGCGGCATTTCTGGCTCTCCCTAAGCCGGCCACAGTCCAGCAGGTACACCCAAGCCTGCCCGGTGACGCCCACACCATCAATCTCTCTCCTCCCTGGGTTCGGGCGGCACGGTGACAGTCCATCCCCGGGTGGCCGGACCCCCACCCCGCCCCGTGGTGAGGGCAGCGAGCCCCGCCGCCCGCCGGGACGGGGTACGGAGGTGTTGTTCACTCTAACAGCGGCGGGGAGGGAGGCGCACCGGACACAACCCACAACGCCAAGCGGTTAGAAGGCACGGGTCAGTCGGTTCAACGGAGTAGCCTTTCCAATTTCAGGTTTACCACCGCGGTAACGACAGGAGTTGTCAATAGCAAATGAAATGTGTCCCGCATGAAGGGAGCAGTGATATGCCTCGCATGATTCCTATCGAACGGAGTAGTGTAGGCCCGTGACCCATGTACCGTCATAGGCACTCATTAGGCAGCCACGCCCTCAGCAGAAGTCACGCCTACCTGCCAAGCTCATCAAACGTGACACCCCATGTCGACCAGCCTGACATATATAATTAAGTTCTCCTGCGAAGTCCCTGCGTGGTGGAGGTGCGATACAGACACTTCTACGCGCGATAATGTATATGATGACTAATCCCCCCCTCCCCACTCACCCACCCCCAGCTTCCAGCCTCATTACGACAGCCAAGGTCAGCGCACCGGTTCCATTTCCGGTGCCATGAGAACCCTCTGAGAACCCGCTGAGAACCCATACGCCGCCGCCACCGGCGCATGAGTAATATGCATGTGAGTTGCAGGCTGCAGAGGTAAGGGACAAGCCATAATCAAAACAACAGCTTGTGACTGATGTCAGGGATGTTCACAGGGGATGTCAAGCTGTGAAACGAGATATAATTTGAACAAAAAAGTAGCACTGGATGCATCAGTCTGGAAGAACATTATAAATTATTGTCTAATTAATGTAAATGAACAAAGCACATGAAAAGAACAATACAATCCCTCATTGAGACCTAGGGACTCACCTTATTGTTCATAATGGCACGCAGACACATAATGCACACGTGAATATCGTCTTTGGTCTCTCCCATGTTGAGTTTGCTGATGTGCCGCGATGCGTTTTTGAGTTTGTGCGAGTCGAGCTGGTCGAGGTAGCTCTGGCGCGCCCAGTTGGCTCGCTCGAAGCGCGGCGGCGCCTCGTCGGCCTCCTCTGCGCGCTGTTCGTCCACCCGCTGCTCGTGGCTGGGGGAATAGAGGAGGAGATGGTTAGAGGAGGCAGGGGTGAGAGGGTAGGGGCTGGGCAGGAACAGCGGGGGACTAGTCGGATGGGGATAGGAGACTGGTCATAGAGGGATAGAGGGAGATGGGACAGGTAGGGAACTACTTAGTAAACCAAAATTGGGGAAGATAGTGTGTCAGACCTCTTTTCCTGGACTGGACTACTGTTCAAATTTGAAATGATGCAGTTTCAAAAGCACATGCTTACTTCAGTCCCACGCACAAGGGGGAAAAGCTCAAAAAATTGAGCGCTCAAAAAATTGAGCGGGCCCCATTATGAAGGAATAGGCGAAACGATGGTATTTTACAATGCCTTTAGCGTCACAATACGGCAAATATCGTATCCAAATAAGGTATCAATGGCAAGAGAGAGCAACAAGGTTTCTTCTCGAACACTCGCCGTGATAATTTATATCGGTGTTTTTGGAAAGAAAATGCCCTAAAGACGCTCAACTTTTTGAGCGCCACTTGTCGTTCGGGACCGCGATACTCAATAAATTGAGCGCCACGACAGACGACAGTCAGCTGGCGCTCAAAAAATTGAGTGCCGGCCAGCATCTACACTCAATTTTTTGAGCGTTCTCCGTGACAGGTGAAGCCGGTACTGGCTGCCAGTTTTGATGTTATGTTCGTTGAAATACGTTAAACTGAGTTGAAACAGAAATGCAGGAAGTTGAATGCTACGTGGTACCTAAACTTTTCACAAACCCATGGCATCATGTCACATTTTCCGCTAGTAGTTTTATCGGTCTTTCGGATTCGGCACACCTCAAATAATTATACAAGGCTTGAATAATCCGCCTATGAATACTGTAATTGATATTCGCTGACTGTACTGGGAGAAGGGAATACGTGAATACAGAGATATCCACCCACCCTTGAATATTGGAGAATTATAGCAGGAAAAACTGTATTGCCACGGTTACAACTTACAAGGCCATCGGCCGCAAACAAACAAAGATACTATACAATGTGGGTTAGATTCATAAACATCATCAAGTGTGTAACACAGAGACGAGCAAAACAACATCACATTATCGCATGCCAGCCCGACCACATTGGAACCGGGTCCGGGTGACCTGCGACCGGAACCTGCGTCTTGCCAGCATACATCACAAAAGCAGGAGGCAGTGTCGTACTGCTTTGATCCAAAATATGCCATATAACAAATGATATAAACGACCTAAGCTCGGACTAAGCTTATCATTATCAAATCCTTAACATGTAAAAGACGAATGGAAACATCGAGTCTCAGACCAGCAGTAGCAACGATCACAGTAGCAACATCACAAAGAACACGCGGCATTATCAGACAGCCGTTTTGTTATCGGGCTACAGGCGGCGACGGCGTGGTTGCAGACCAGCTGCGAGGTAGCGGCGTGCGGGCAAAAGGCGCGGGCACACCTCCATGTGGCCGTGCGGACAGTGCGCGGTCGGCGTCGCATAGTGGGCGGCATCGGGCTGTCCCGGGCCGTCGAAGCCGCACAGGTTGTCGGCGCATGTGGGCGCGCGCGGTCACCACGGCCAGCTGCTCACCGCCAGCACAGACTGCGCAGCGTCGCCGCTCCGCCGGCCAGAACACGTAGACAACCCTTCTTGCAGTCGCACAACACGTCGCCAAACTCATTCACCCGCTCCACCATGTTGTTGATGTCACCGAGTCGTTCGAGTTGTGGCTCGTGCCGTCGAGCATGACCTGCCCGATCGGACACGGGTCAGCGGCTTCTGCTCCAGCGAAGTCTTCATCTTAGTGACGTCTTGCTGATCTCCACAAAGGCTGAGCAGATGACCTTACCCACAGAGACGGCCGACGTCCTCGCCAGCGACCGCTTGGTTGTGCAGACCTGCCAGAAAAAGAAAAGCTGTTTGGTGATCTCTAACGATTTTTTTCTTTATGCAGTGGAACAAAACGGAAAATATGTCATACAACAGGAACTAAAAAAACGATGCAGCCTAGGTCGTCTAAGAAATGGGTGCAACATTGATAAAATTCTTCATTGAATGAATTCTGCAAATGCTTTTGATAAAATGTGTGGTGATTATAAGGAGACCACTTTACTATAAAATTGCTCAGGATTCCCTATCTGGACCTATCAAAAAATCCTGACTGCACACCAACAATGAGCATTAAATCCAAAACCTCTAACAGGTACCTAGGGATAATTAAATTCTGATTCAGGAAAATATTTCACATCATACAAATAAAAACCTTTACTATATTGAAACTGAAAATGTGATGCTGATCAGTGATCCAGTGACCTAAGGGTCTCAAAGCATAATAATGAATTAATCGATTATAAATTTGGTGGTGACTGCCGACTGGCGTCTGGCGGCCTAGACCTTGAGGCTTGAAAGTGGCCTTCCTTTTCCGTTGACTCCGATCCTCCAGATGGAAATGATATAAAGGATCATTTTTATCTTATTTCATATGAGCGAGCCAGTCAGAAAAGTGGCTATCCTGTTTCAGCATTCACCCACACAATAGTTGACTGTCAGTCTGTCATGCTGTCAGTGTTGTGAAGTAATGAAGGAGTTGAGTTTTGTTGATTATAAATTGTGATGTTATGTAAAGGACTGGAAAATGAATGTGAAAACTATGGAAACATATTGGCAGAGTATTGTCACTTACTATCAGGACATATGGATAGAGAATACATTCAAATTAATAAGAAATGCCAAATGTCAAGGTACTCAATCACTGACAGCAGTGGACTATCATATGTTTTAATGTCAATTATATGAAAGTTAAGACTGAAACTACCTTTTACCTCATCATAACTAATGAAAAATTGTGTGAAGAAAACATTCACAGCCTCTTTGAAGCACTTAGACCACTAAAAAACAAAAATTTTCACGTAAATATGTTGTGTCTCCTTCCTTCAAAACATCATATCGGATGGCGCCACTTTCGTCGACAGTTACTTATCTGCACGCAAATCGAGGAAAACGTGAATTGATTGACGTTTACGTGTTTCCAAATTTAAAATCACAGCATATTCAAACTTTTCAGTGTACCTTTTAACATCTAAGTACAACTAAAACGATAAAAACTTACCCTCAACAGAAGGACGACGACAACCACGCGACCGGAGACGTCGCGACGAAATAAACAAACGGCGCCGCCAAATGAAAAATATTCTCCGATATGGGTAATGTGAAATTGAATCGCAATCATTTTGGGTAGTATGAAAAATGCTCTTTCCAACAGAACCCTAGTAAAAAACGTGAATGGACAAAAAGTAACTTTTATTTCGACATAAATATTGGCCTGTTTTTAAGTCATCCTGGTATGCCGTAAGATTTCGACCTATAAATTGGTGTTCCCCCAATCATTGAAGCTTGAGCAGTGAAAAATATGAAAGCCTAATCTGTTTTGCATCATTAGTGATTCTCCTAGGGTGTTGCCATTTCTCCCTAGGTGTTGCGAGTTGCTTTTGCAAAACGTGTTCCTGAAACGGCTCAATTTTTTGAGCCCTCAGCATTACGCCTATGGGAGCCTCTGACGTCACACGCTCAATATTTTGAGCGCTCAATAATTTGAGCTTTTCCCCCTTGTGCGTGGGACTGACTTAGTTACTATTTTGTATGTAGAAGGAATTCATGACGGATGGAACAGTCTGAATTTAGAAGATACGCCGGATTCTGTCAACGACTCAGAGAAAAAGACGATACGATGAGAAGATGCACCCGTTGTTTAACCTAAACATTGAACAAGTTACAAATTACATAACAGCTCCAAGTAGCTTGTTGCGACAGTCTCGGTGGTCATTATGCCGGACTGGATGGTCACTGGGCTCGCACACACCTTCCACTGTGGCGCAGCGGTGCCGGGGAGGGGCGGGGAGGCGGCGTTTCCGGTCCACGGGAGGTCATTACCATGAGCAGCACGGCACTTCGTCACGTCACCCACACCCGGGGCCACCCTCATACACCCCGATCAGAGAACATACGCTGCCCCAGCGGAGGGTTAACGTAAACACACCGCGCCTCAATCTAAACAAACACCACAGGAACCTGACCTATTCCACCAGTCACATATCCTCCGTAATTCACGGTAACGGTGCGTGGGTTTGGCGATACACGTTCATGACAGTGGCCCGGTCTCAGACAATGGTCACCCTGCTGCTCAGTGCTCAGTCACGGTTTGGTGCGAGCCGTGCGGGTCGGACCGCCAGTCCACCGCGGCGGGACCACCGTGCCGTGACTGAGCTCACCGCCCGGCACCTAACATAGGTCGGTCACCGCTGGGCATAGAACATAGGCCAGGCGCACTGAATCTAGGCCGGTCAAGACCACAACGAGGGCTGATACGGCGAGGATGGAAGGAGAAATGACTAGCGAGGGTATTAACTAGCACATGGATACCAATCAAATACTATGACATTACTGAAGCCAGTGACAGGTCAATGGAGCAGCGAGAAAAATGTACGATGAGACTAGGTACACATCTGACCCTGCAGCAATTAATCTGTCCGTCAACAATCACCATCCCAGACATCACACACCAGCAGGCAGCGGCAGGAACAACCGAGGTGTCACCAAACACATTAACCAAAGCTGGCCGAAGACACACTAGTTGCGGTAAGCAGAACACTCGTGTTACTTACCGCATCAGCATGAGGCGAAACGAGAGGTAGTCGATTAGGACCTCCAGACCGGCGTTGTGTTTATCCAGGAACTCCTGAACCCACCTGACGGAACACACAGGAGCACAGTCGTCAGATGGTGGGAGGGGATGACACTCAGATGACACTCACAGAGCCAATTAAAGAGGAGGTGGGAATGCAGTAAGATTCTGATTACGTGACTGGTGCTACGTTAACGAAGTATAGCCTATTGTAAGCTACTGATAATAGATGAGGTTTAATACAGTCTCTTGTATTGGATTAATGATGACATTTTATTGCTGTTGACTCGAAATTGGTTACCAAGAGATAATTCTCAGTACGGCTTGACGAACATTCAACAAGCCCCCTGAGAGTGATTAAATATATCTGCTGCAATTAACTCAAGGTTT
This sequence comes from Amphibalanus amphitrite, assembly GCF_019059575.1. NCBI lineage: Eukaryota > Metazoa > Arthropoda > Thecostraca > Balanomorpha > Balanidae > Amphibalanus > Amphibalanus amphitrite. Next base: position 145,409 of record NW_024882686.1, on the reverse strand, counting down.
CACAAACGATGCGTTTGGCAGGAACACTAGACATAAGCGCTTCTCTAGACAGTGTACAACCTTTACAAAATTACCTTCCAATAGCATGAGCTGCATTTCAAGTAGCCGCTTTGAGCTCGTCATCATTACCATCTCGCATTACAGCAACACACGTACGCCGCTATTTAACCAAATGAGCCATCAACTAACAAGAGCCGATCACCAATAAAACCCGGTTTGACAGACGACCGAGAGGCCTACAGAATACACAACAACGGTTACCGAGCGAAAACTCTGACTCGAAGGTACAGAGATGGCTCAGTCAATAACAGATGAGGTGGGTATGCTAGACGGTGATTCTATTCTTTGACGTTGTGAGAGATGACACTAAAACGATCGTGTCAGTTTTGCGATGGACTAGACCACAAGTTGTCGGTGCAGCAAAGTGTTAATTGCCAATTAAAGAGGAAATAGCAACGCAGAAGCTTCTGATAATGGGATTAAGCATCGAAGAAGAGGGATAAAGTGTGGAGGGAGAATGGCACAAGAAGACGATTTATCCAATATCTGTGGCACAAGTAATGAAAAAAGCATAACTGCTGGACAGCGGACAAGTCCTAATCAAGCACCGAAACTGCCGGTCACCCTTGCAGCATTGCACGCAGTGGTCGGTCGGATAGGTCACGTCTCTCCGCCGTGACACGGAGGGAGGGACGCTCTCTCTCCCTCTCTCCCCACGGGTCACGGCCACCCACCGGCGCGCCCACCACGGCAGGAGAGTGAGTCATCCCACCGCACCCACCGGGGAGCGACCCAGCAAAACCACGGGCCGTATGGCGACACAGAGCCCGGGCAAGACACCGGACAAGTTGCGCAGGCCCTAGCATATCGTCCAGACAGCGTACTTCATCAGTGCTCGGTCCAGACTCGTATTGCATACGCCGCACTGGGGTGGCCTTATGGGGAGCGGGCCGGACCATAAACGGCAATACTGTCAACCCAAGAATGTCGTATATTACAGATGGACCTGCAAACGCAGCCAGGTAGGCTTTGCGTCCAGTCTGAGGATCACTGTCATGGGTGATTCATCCATGATGTCAGCGACTTGACCAGAACTCTCCGTCAGTAAGCCTTTTCAATGCATCGAGGATAGGCCCACATGATTGTCTGCTGAATAGAGGTCTGCACCGGCCGGCTGCAGCCGCGGCTGGCTGCAGCCCCACGGCTGTGGGCCGGGGCGGCTGCAAATATCTCCAAGAACACGGCTACGGCTGTGGCTACGGCTGTGAGATTTCAAGCTCAATCTTAAGTACTCAAATATAAAATCTTAAATCCTTAATCTTACATTCTGATAAGCAGTCTGGCCTGTAAAAATCATGCAAAGGATGCCCAGCAACATTGAAAGTGGTGAAGCCTTTGAAAACCTGTAATGGTTTTACCATTTGCTGTAGGGGAGTTTGCACTCTGGTACAGAATACTAATTATACCTAGGTACCAATTGTTCCTTCATCATCAAGAGCTTGACAGCTTCAGAAAATGCAACATGTTGCATTGTCACATCCCTCTCAAATCAATCTCACCTGGTCATTAGGAGAGCACCTTACAGCTATTGAAGACGAGCGTTCAATAATTCTTTCAGGTAATAGAAAAGGAAATCACGCCTAGGTAAAGGCAGGTAAAGGCTTCATAAAATATCATCTAAAATAACTCTTAGATGTATTTCTGGATTTTCGGCAAGTCCAATTACATAATATAAAACTGGCGCTTTATGTTCTAGCTGGTGTGCGAGTGACCGCTAACATAAAATGCTGATCAACGAAGCCAATGGAATTAGATTATAAGTGAGCATGAACCTTACTTACGGTTAATTCACATGATGGTGAAAACCCTGAACACGTAATTCACAAGACGGTGAAAACCCTGAACACAATATTTCTTACGCGAGCTGTTGACTTTACTAATAAAATGACGTCTTCTTCTAAAAATGTAAAAATTTGATACTTTATCTTTGTCTGAGAGCAATTTTTTAACTGTATAGCATTATTATGTATTAATTATAGTTTTCATGGCTCCTAATAGTGACACAAAACAATATATCGCCACTTCTTTGCTATTGACGTCATTAAAAACTCAAGTAAAATTTTTAATTGAAAGAGGCAATTGTGGCTCGCACGTCCTTGGGGATTTGAGCGAAGATCATTATTTGGAAAAATCAAAATAGATGAATGTTTTTCTTTCTTGGATGCTCACTAGTGTTTTGATGCCTTGCATATCAAATTAGTTTGAGACTTGCTCAGAAGGCTGCTTCAAGCCTGGCATATCACACCCCAGAAAATATGCAAGGTAAGAAAGAAGCAAGAGTTTTGACTAGACAATCACTGTTTGACAGTCCATCAGCTTCAGTTTCATTTTCCATACCTAACATTGATAATGAAAAGCATCACAATCAGGGTCTGTTGTTATGTCCCACAACCATGCTTCAGGATTTGACATTAGGTGTCTACACTGCTAGTGCTTCTATTCTGGTTTGTTGTTTATGTTTTCTGTTGATGTAGGTACCTACCTACCCATCTTTCTTAACCCCTTGCAAGGGCTTGTGTAGGCATGCGTTGCGCATCAGGCTTCAGGCCTTCGGCCTAAAGCCAGATACACAACCACTTAACCTATGATGCTTCATGAGCTTGAGAATCTATAGCCCATTGCAATGTGCTTTTGGCTATATGTTTCAACTAAAAACAACTTATTATATACTATTTGGTTGCATTTCATTGAAAGTATCCACGGCCGGCTGACGGCTGGCTGCCCACAGTTTGCCACGGCTGTGGGCGGCTGTGGCTGTGAAGCCACGGCTGCGGGGCGGCTAGGCTGTGGAAAATTGCAGCCGTGCAGAACTCTACTGCTGAAGCTGTCAATCTGCAGCTGAAGCTGAAGGCAAGTGGTTACAAACGGTACCTATTAGGCGATCGTCTGTGTATGACGGATGGCTGTTATCATGACTGACATACACATGTTCATCCCCACCACCTGCCTAAACACCAGCAGCTGCGGCGAAACCGCCCGTCCCCCCCCCCCCCCCATTGACTGGCGCTACAACGAACCATGGGACAACACTCCCGGACCCAAAACCTGCACAGCAGCAGCATGCTTCAGGACATTTTACGATGCGATGCGATTCGCGGATCGTCCGCGTCCGGTTCCGCCCGGGATTACGCGCTGTTACGCGCCTGTCGCCAGTTTCTCGGGTCATCTAACGGGGAAAGGCTTCTGGGATTACACAAAATCACACCGCTAACACGGCTATTGGAAATATCCCGAGCGCTGAGGTCCGGGTGAAGTGACACGGTCGTGAGAGAAGAGCCGATAATCCGTATGTCGTTCACGTGATAACTCGTTGGAGATCGCTAAGAGGTGAAAAGTTTACCAAACGGTACGATGTACGATTAACGGTGCACGGTTTAAAGCGGCCGGTCCATCTGTCCTGCACAACATACCTGTTCATTATCTCTTCACGCCATTCAAAAGAAGACTCGCTTTGAAGTGGTATTTAAGGTTTGGGACGTTTGGCATTTTTAGCCACATTGGGGCTTATGGTTTGTGGCTGTCACGGCAGGCACGATAACCCCAACAGCAGCATGTAACATCTATCAGATCAGACAGCACCGTCAGATTTCCGTAAAATAACTTTGGTGTTTTACCAAAAGGAGCCAGCACTTATAGAACAAGCAAAAACGCTAGATCCATCAAATCAGCATCCACAAAACACACTAATCCTCTGCGACAAAATCAACGGAAACCTTCCAAAAGACGCCAATCAAAAACCGCACAAGGAAAACAAACAGCCACGCCAAACAGTCGGCGGGCATTGGGCAACAGTTGGCTGCTGGGCCGGTTCCACAGGTCTGAGACCGAGACGGCAGCCGCCGAGATCGCTACCGGATGACTCAGGCCGTCATCGGGCGCCGGCGGCGGCGAGTGACGGCGGCAGCTGCGGGGGGGGGGGGCACGTGCAGCCCCCCCCCCCGCACACACACCTTAATCCTTGCACCGGCTCCTCCGACGGCGCCACGGCCGGTCCCGGCAGCCGGGGAAGAGCGGCGCAGGTCGACGCACAATGCGATGGCTGGAGGTTTCAACCATTGCACCGTGGACCTCCTAGCACAAACAGGACCACCGGGAGAGCACAGCACCCAATGACACCTCTCAAACACAACTCTCATAATTAATCAGCTTGTTTATAGTGACATAAAAACTAAGTGCACCGACAGCTGGAGGACATGCTTGCCCGGTACTTTCGTAGTTGATGACCTAGCATTTGCAGATGGACTTTTTACTCTGGTCGTCTCAGAAAAAGCCGGCGTGACAGCTGCTGCGTGAACGAGCAGCTATCAGCCGGTGTCGCTGGTTGTCGCGGGTTCCGTGCCAGCCCTCGCCGCACGTTTCGGACATCAGCAACGTTGAAATCAGAGGCGCACGACTCAGTGGCTCATGGCTCCCAGTTTCCAAGCCGTGGCTATCAGTGTCCGGATGGGCAGCACCCGTCACAGGACGGTCCATTCCTCTGAGATAGGCTCCCTTCCGCCCGGCTGTGTCAGCCCACCCACACGCTACCCCCGCTCGACACATCCCAGCCCACGCCCCTCGCGCTCAGCGCTGGGTCACTTGTGTCAGGGACCACCCCCGCTCTTGTCCGACGTCCCCACTTGACCCCTGACTCACACCTCTCACGCATAATGAGCTGTCCACTGTGCAGTGTGCAGTACACCCGGGACCGGCGCACCACGCGACACCCCAGCCGCCCCCACAGCGCCCGGCCGCAACGAGAGCATGAAACTTGACCCCGGGTCCGCGCGCCAGCACAGGCTCAACACTGAGCTACGGAGTCAGCGCCGGTCCATCATTGACGCAGGAAAACAGACTGTGGTACACGACGACGTATGCCACTTGTAGGAGCGAATCAGCAACCTTTTTGAGCACATACTATGCTCATACAGCCTAGAATGATTTAGATACTTGATAAAGATGAACTTCAACATTCGAGCAGCAAAGGGTCGGAGGTTCACTTCGATTCACCTTCCGGTTCCATTGGTAGCCGCCGCTGTCGCGAGCTCTCGCCTCTCCTTCATATCCAATTCAACGCTCGTCAACTCAACTTCTCTCATACAACAAGCGAGGCGCCTCCGTGGACTGGAACTAACGCCCACTGCCAGGCACATTATGTGAGAACTCTGCATGGTCGGCAATTCCGCCAGGCTCGCTAACTCTGCAAACGGTGGTAATTTGTACCATGTCCTGGTCGTCTGACTGTGAAGCCAACCAGGACCGACAGTCGTGGCCTTGGTCAGCATTTGGCTCTGACAACCCGGGGCCCAGTTCGATGAATTTCATCAGCCTCGATCTGAGGAGCCGCCAGAGCGGTCAATGATTCAACTTTGGGATAAATAATGCGCGACACATGCTATCGAATCCAGCAGTCTACAAGGGCACTTTACACTACCCAGAAATGCAAAGCGACCTCTCTGAGCTCCCTTAGCAGCAGCCAAAAGCAGACCGATGGAGCGACGCGCCCTTCCACAAAACCAACCATACAAAAACCACCGCACAAAAAGGCTTCTGGCGTATGCGCGCAGGCGGTGCTGCCGCTCTGTGGCCATCGGCGTGCTCCAGAATTTCGTCTGTGCACAGTTGGCCGCCCGCGCTCCTGAATGCCCCATTGTGCCGCGCTGGGGCTGGCACGATGGCATGACTCAGAACACTCGATGGGCCCAGATGGCTTGAAGCACGCGCTCTAATTGGTACCTGAGCTGTCTTGACGGCCAATTAGCAGCGTGTTTGATCGAGGGAGCCGACTAAATGCTTGTTATGGACAGCACGTACTGAATATGGAACCAGGTTTGTAGAGCAAACAGCCCAACACAGATACGTCTAGATAAGCAGACAGGTTTGAAATTGCTTTACGCTTGTTAAAGCCAATGACTATGAGCTAATGGGGTTCGGATGGCGCTCATTTGAACCCCGTTCGAAGGCATATAGGTGCACAACTCGTGCCGGTCTAAAATTTATAACCGTACTTTATCGTTTTAACTAGGTAGCGGAAGGGCTCAATGTCATTGGCTCAATGCCAAAGACTCTTGGGAAAAGCGCCCCAGCCAATTCACCATTTTTCTCCTATCCACTGTCAGAGTAGAAACATGCACCAAAACGTAGCAGCCAGGGTAAATCTACAAACACCATACGCCTCTCCCATCCTCTCGACGCGCCACTCTGTGGGCGCCCGTCGGTTCTTCACCGGCCCACACCGCAGCATATATTCCTCTCCGTGTCCGTGACACCGCCACAGCCACCTGTGGCGTCGGCTTACAGCCCTCAGCTGCCGGGAAACGGCGATAAATCGTACCCACACGAGGCAGCACGGGTCGAGGTACGGCGTAGAATAGAGTTCGAGGGGGCTCCGGGCGGGGACCAAAGCAGAGAGAGACATGGGACAGTAACTGAGAGACACGAGACAGGGATGGGAAAAGACACATAGGAAGGCGGACAGAATTGGGACAGGAATGGGATGTGGGTCCGATACCCGAGTAAACATGGATCGTGACAGGGTTGGGCTGGGCGGCATGACTGTGTCGAGAAAAGGTGTTGGTTAATACGTCACTCTGAACCACGACATGGGAGGAAAATCTAGCCAACCAAGGTCGCAGAAGCCAACAGTGAATACCACACTCTCAAACTCAACTCACGGTGAGCCAAGCGCAGAGTTGTAAGGTGAATGAGTCATGTGTCGAATCCCCCTCAATCCTTCGTCGAGACAGGCAGCATGCGTGTCGAAAACCACTTAAAGCGTCACCCTGCAAACGACAGGTGCTAGTTCCTTTCCCGGAAAATGGAGCAATGCTTCCGGTTTCAAATGATCGCGTTAAATGGCTCGAGAAAAGGTTGAGCAATGCACAATGTTATGTTGCTTACGCAAAGCCTATTCTGTTGGAGGAATTTCGGTTGCGATTAAGAGCGGATTTTCACCTTAGCAAAAAGTTAAACATTTACCCCTGTATACATCTATAGTTGCCTGGTAAGATTGCAAAGCAATAAATCACACCGCTGCAAGCCCCAAAGTAAATCGCATACGTATAATGTGAAAGGCCTTAGAGATGTCACCAATTGCGAAGCTATGGAGCTACTAGGAAGCGATCAGAACGGATCACGAAGTTTTAGCCAACCGTTTCAATGCAACATACCGGGTGGCCCAGAAAAAACGTTCCGAACTTTAGAGGCCTGTATATCAAATACGAGTACAAATAGCGAGCCAAAATTTTCATCAAGTTTGCGTCATTTCTTTGCACATTGGTGTGCCAAATTATAACACTATACCATCATTTTCAAGCTGGCAATCTTGAGTTGAATTAAGCAAGACCTTTTTGCTTTTTTTGCCGATGAACGATGGTGATGATTGGGTTAGACGTCCCATGTTATAAAAAAGAATGAAAAATAGAGCACGTGAATGATACCAACACGTATGTTCTTATTTTAAATATTTCTGTCTCACTTATGTGCCAAATATTCAAATACTGAGCCAAAATGGTGCTCATGGATGTCATTCGTTTCAATACCAAATCATGTTTCGAGCAGGAGTGGCACGATGCATGGATTACTGCTGATTACCCTCCTTTCAGTAGATCAAACAGTAAATCGACCGGATAAGGAAAACAAACTAAAGGAGACTGGTTCCTGTGCCAGAAGACCACAGAATAGCTTATGAAAAACAACATTGCCAGCAGATGCCAAAACAATATGGTTGAAAAGCTACCTTTTCCCAGGAATGTCAGCCAGGAAAGCATTTGAGCCACAAGATGGTTAGAAAACTGGAAACTTCTTCCGATGCCGCTGGCACAGAGCCATCGTGGTTGCCTGAGGGAATGTGTCATCCTGAGACCCGAACCATCAATGAGACTAGCTGCCAGTAGAAGTCATGGCTCTAGGCTGCGGTGCCGCGGGGTGAAAGTGACCCGTTCACTCACATTTTTTAGTAAACATCGGAGCAAAAAAGTAATTTTTACATGGCATGCTTGAAACACGAGCCGTTTAAAAAGTTATTTACCGAACACCATGAAAATCACACCATTTACTGAAAATGCGTGCCGCATTGACTATTCGAAGTTTCAATGTTGTATCTTTATCACTTTCTGAGAAATATTGATTTAAAGTTGGGAACGTTTTTTCTGGGCCACCCGGTATAAGCGACGTAACTCGACAGCTAGCTCATTCAAGCCCATCTCAGTAAACACAGCAGCATGTTGATAAACCACCATGCTGATGAGTGATGAGTCCCTGTGGAGAGATTTAGCTACACGTCTTCAACCGTCTCCGACAGACGCAGGCCGGTGGACGGCTGTTTGGCGATGGGTCATCATGCTGCGACAAGCGCAGATACACAGCGGTGATTCAGCACGATGGTGCAAACGTCGTGTTTTCTCTGCAGACGGGATTTTTATGACCGCATCGGTGCCACCCAGTCCGCAAACGCGTACAATCCAGTCTATCTGACTGACGGCTTCCGCTGGCAGCGTCGGCCTACACAACCGCAGGGCGTGTATGCCGTGTCATCAAGAAATATGAACACCTCCCAGAAGATGAGACTGAGAGTGAGACATATTACATCAGATGTATCTTATTCCTCGTGTCATAACACCACAGCGGATAAGTCGCCTCTCCGCTGGCGCAAGACTCGTCCACGGCATCCCCGAATGACGCACGGCGGATTCCGCGGATGTTTCTGTGAATCTTCCGGCGGTTTCCTCACCGATCCCCGGCAATCGGCTCGGCCGGGATCCTGTGGCATTACGTCACCGGATCAGCGGCCGCAGTCTCGTATAGCCTCCGTGTCGGAACGCTGCTCTCTAGGCGGACCTACCCAAGGCGGACTGGGTGGGTACCCCAGCCCGCGGCCAGCTGACACCATCCCGGGAACTACGCTGGGTGGATCCCAGTGTTTTCTGGGTGGGTATCCGAGCCCGCGGCGAGTAGACACCATCTCTGACATCGCGATTCTACCCCTGCGGCGACGGCAGCTCGTCATCCCCCCGGCGGCTGCCGTGCCCAGACCCCACTGCTCTCCCAGCGCCGGTTAGTTCAGGGCGTAGTCAGGCCGGGGCCAGGGCGTAACCAACGCTCCAGGCGGCCGTGGCAACCGTTTGCCACCCCCGCCAGCGGTCGTAGCTGCCTTAGCGACTAGCTGCGTCTTGGTTACTCAGTTCGCAGCACGCCCCAGATTGTTATCCGAGAGCAGTCGCAGCGAACGCCGTATCGACTCCATCAAGGTTTCGTCAAGGTCTCGCCTGTGCTGCAAACTTGCATTTCAGCAGAATCCCGAAAACAGGAACGCTCAAAACACTGCAGCTTCTATCGCTGCGCTGTGGAGCGGAGCCTCTGCTCTGTCTGCTCAGTTTGGCGCAGTGGCGTAGATAGTGATGTGGGATGTCTGCCTCCCGCCCGAGACCCACCCCTGTCTGTAGAGAAACACCAGCTGGGCCGGGCTGTTGGATGACTCAGAACAGGTGTGCCCGGGACCCCACTACCCCGACACTCCCGCTGTCTTACAGAAACGCGAACCGCAAATCTGGGCGGACCGTAAATTCGAGAGGCACGTCTCCACGAACAGCATACCGACCCGGCATATACGTGTAATCGACTTGCAACTTCCCGCTAGTTGTAAAAAGGCAGTTCCGACCGCAGTCTTTTGTGTGGCATACATGAAGAGCTACAAGCAGCATTTCAAAGTGATCCTTCCGGTAACTACAGTGCATGTACAAGATGTGGAAGTGATTTAATATGCACGACCAAATGTTACATTTTCAGCTGCATTAGTGAGGCTTGTCGACTACATATTACTGTATGTTTGTTCCAAATCCTCGCAGATATCAGAGAAAAGGTGAAGTTTTCACGTCAGCTGAGCGATTACCTACACGGAAAATATCGACCGGACTGCATCATCAGAAGGAAATTACCGGGCCTAGCGTTCCGGCCGGGACCACATCGGTTGTATCTGGCGCACAGCAACGGAGACACATGACGGCATGGCCTCGACGGCCAGGAGACGAGGCGAGGAACCGGTGGTCTGACCATCCGGAACTCTGCTGTGAAGGGTGTGAAATCAGATCCGACCCACAGACGTCGTCACCAGACACTTGCCGGTTAAAAACCACAGCCACAGCCACCACTGACGCCACAACACCCACCACCGCTAAAGTCACCACTACCGCCAGCACCGTCACTGAATGCGCCAGCAACCCTTCATCCTCAGAGAAAGGCCAGATGAAGTAAGACCAACACCACACTTTCATACCAATAGCTGAGCCAATTTAGTACACATTATCACTGGCTTCTCGCGAAATGGAATAAAATACGCCAACTTACACTCTGACTGATGACACCTTAACATAGCCGCGACAATGCTGACTACGCTGAAACAGATCGGCCACTTAGCTGACTAACGCTAAGAACCTTGAGATATGCGCTACCACTCTAGCCGTCAGATCCGGGGGCGCCTTGCTCCTGTCAGTACGTCGTTCATGGTAGCTGCGCCCTCACGTTTCTGGGTCTGATCACACATACGGCAGATCTCCATTGAATGGCGACGTTCTCCGTGTTGCGTCCACCCAGTCTCCCACGATACAGGATTCACATGACACTGCACAGTAGCCGGTGCTGACCGGTACACCGTTCCACACTTACGCCGACGCACCTTCACGGGCGGTGATGCGCGCCCCGCAGGTGGGACTAGGCGGTCATGCTGCCTTGACATGGCCGTCACACTGGCACGACATGGCCGTCACACTTGACACCAACCCGACACGATCGTTACGCCCGCACACCCACCCACTGGGACGGCTTCGAACACCGCCTCAGTTGGCCGCATGGATCCTCCTACCCTACAGGTCACGACATGGTTGCAGTGACGAGCCAACGGCTCCTACAGCCCTTTCCTTCAACGTGACAGCAGAATTGTTCGCAGTAAGCATGACTGTTGAAGGACGCCAAGATCGGCAGCGAGTGTTGCACTGCAGGTGGTCGTCCCAACATGAGCTCGTACGGCAGACACAGAACGAGAGTGACTCGGCCGCGCCACAGACGAAGTGCCGGGACCTTGGGCTCAACGATGAGTGATGTTTTTGTCCTTGGGTCATTTTCCGCGACGACGGACAGTTGGCGATGAATGACCACCAGTGCGTCGACAGCGGCCACGATGACATCATTCGCGGCAGTCCATCCCATAAACATGAACGCATGCGGCCGAGACGGTGACAGCTACGGGCCATTTGAGAACTACATCCATTTGAATACTCGTCTGGTGCTGACGGCTGGCGCGCGGCTGAATTATCCCGGCGAGGACGCTCAGCCAGTGCGTGCCTTCTGCTGCGCTGTCTGCGTTCGGGTCTGTATGCGTGTGACGCACAACAGAGCACATCAAAGACGCCGTCAGAAACGCAGACACTGAGACGACACAGACCCGACAAATTTCGGCGACTTTGGGTGGCAACACATCCGATGGACCGCCGCGTCAGCAGCGGCAGAGGCGGGCGGTGACAAGGTACAGCTCAGCACTCAACACTCAGCAGTCATCAGACCGTCATCTCCACAGCCGGAATCCCCGCAGACGGCGATCACAGACCGGCGCCGGCCGGCCGGCCGCTCTCGCCACCACCCTGACCGGCCCGTCGCTGGCTCAGCACGCCCGATGGGTGGCGACGGGCGGTCGGCCTCCGAGAAGTCCGCCGCCGCGGCTCCTGTTTGGATCACTATCGAGGTCGTGTCGGCGGCGCCGGCCGGTCGGTCGGTCACCGCGGCGACCGAGTACCTACAAGCGACGGCGTCCGGCCGACAGCCACCGGGACGGAGTCAGATGATCGGGGCTGACATCCAACAGAGCACGGCGCCGCCGACAAGCGCAGCATGGCGCCGTCGAGATGTGGAGCTGACGTGTCGGTGACGTAATCCCGAGGTGGGGACAGCCGCTCATGACGTTAAAGCTTATCTGTGGCGCTAATCTATCAATGATATCCATAGATCGTTCCATAGCTAACCTATGACGGCAGGGACTGCCAACACCACTCAGCTCGGTTTTGATGCCGAATTGGACAGACCGGGTTTCTGTCGCCGTGACAGACGGCTGATTCCGACAGTCGTGATCCCCGGTTGGCTTTACAGCCCACCCACCACGTCTTACTGCCCACGCTGTGTGGTATATCACTCACGGCGAGTGGTATATCGCTCACAGGGACATCGCTTGGCGGGGGGGGGGGGGCTAAGTGTATGGGATGAACATATTGCCCCTGGTAAATCCGTCTCAGTAACTTGTCGGCCGAGTGAAGCATACCGAGGAATAAAAAAAGTTCAGGCTGCCTTCACCGGGGTGTCAGTTCGGTGTCCAGATTCATGTTACTGGGCACCAAGACCACCACGGCCAGCGTTATGTTCGCTCAGTCACCATCTCAATCGATACCCAGTCCTATACGGCCACTTAGTTACATGAAACACCCATCAACATACCCCGATCTCTAACCGCATCTTCCTGGAATCCTATATACCCGACCTTGCCACACATCCAGTGTGAGAGAGTCTGATGTGTGTCGACTGTAGCCCGAGGCCGGTACTCACTCGATATGGTTGGTGCGGAGAGAGATCTCTAGGTCGCGAAGAACCTGAGTCGAGGTCGAGTCTCCCATCAGCCGCCGTTTCTGCAACAGAATGAACCGTACTGTCAGGGGTCGGGTCAGAGGCCAGAGGCCAGAGAACTCAGCAGCATGTTCGATAGTCAACAGGACCCAGCAGCGTGAGAGGCCACTCGGGGTCGGGTCAGGTCACAGTTGCAGTACATAAGATAAATTTGGGATTAGATAAGCTTCCCCGATATGCATCGCGATGTTTTTCATATCAGACACTGACGAATAGCCGTACTCAGCATTTCTAGCAATCCTCTCAGACTTGAAAGCCGCGTATGACAAATGTGGAGACCGCAGACAAATGTCGAGGCTCTCCCTAATGTAGAAGCCGTGTCCGCACAGACATTACATCACGCGTCACGCCATGGACCCTGTCTCACGACAGAGGCGCCAGTGTCCGCGGTACAGGACCGAGGCCGGACGGACGTGGTGCGCTACCAGCGACACGCACTACTTAGATCTCGCTCGGAGATAGCCCGCAACGCAGCTTGGCTGCAGAGCAGACAGGGAAGACGGGTCGCCGTAGTGACTAAACCACTCTCAAGCTTCAAGGTGGAGCTCGTTTCGAGTCGTCCTAAGAGCTTAGGTTACCTGTCGAGCTGCAGCACAAACAGTAGCAGCCCCTTCCCCTCCCCCCCCCCGTCTCCACTCTGTCCGGTGCTGGCAGCGGAGGCAGGTTGCAGCAAACTAGCACGCAGTTAAATCGATCCTGCACGCACTTCCACGTCACTCCGCCTCACAAGACGGCCCGAAGTCACGGAAGGTCACGGGAGATACAGAACGGCAGTGGCGGCTAAACGAACCCGCTGCGGCCTTCAGCTGTGTTACTGTGACATAATTCACCACAAACAGAAAGACGAGCCGGGGCGGAACGGCAGCCCTGACGGCACATCGCAGCTGCACGACAGTTTACAACGAAGCCTCCGGGATAAAGTGTGCCGTAACCATTTACTAAACAAGCCAAGGATTGTTGACTGGAGTATCAATCTAAGCGTGGTCACCGGTGAAGCTTGTTAGAAAGCAGCTCTTGATCTACCACCAATAAATTTTTTTACCACCAAGAAAGTTCGCTCATACAGGACAAGTCGCTGGTAGGCCATGCCTGGAAGTGGACAATGCGACAAGAGGAATGTGAAATCATCTTCACGTGTCGCACTTTAACGACGACAGGTATCCATAGGGACATAACGGAGTGACATGTCAGAGTCTCGTTCTGGCGATGAGCAACGTCCAGCCTGTCAGCTGCCACATTCTTCTCGACATATGAATATGACATCCACCCGTCAGACATGGCTCCGATGGCTCGTCATCCAGCATACAAATCGACTGACACGTCTCTAAACGGTACTCAATAGTCTGTCCGTACGCTAGGCGTCAGCCTGTAACAAATACCAGCCGAGCAGGCACGCGAGCCCCGGAGCTGCGTGCGGCAGGTCCTCACGCGCCACCCACCCTGTCGTACTCTAGCGTCGGCGCCGGCCAGGGACCGCGCTCCTCACGCTCCACGCTGCTTCTCCGTTCTCCACAGGGGCCGAGAGGGCAGCGCTGCTAGGCCGCGCACGGCGGCCGCCTCTTTCTCATGCTAATGCCCCGACCCGAGCGGCGGACGGCGGCGGACGCCACAGGTAGGGGCAGGGCGGCCGAGGCTGCGGACCCGCCGTCCGCCTTTCGCTGCGGCACGGTAACAGCCCCGCGCCAGGTATGCACAGCCACAGACGGGGGGCGGCGGAGGCATTATGCACGCGGGCTCGCTGCCCAGCTCCATTCGCAACAGCGGCGGCGACGGCGTTGCAGCTGGAGCAGCGGTGCGCCGCGGCGCCCGACCCACTGGCACTGACTGTATACGGAAGGGGAGGGCCGAGGGCCACCCGACCGTCGCGAAGCTGCCCGTCACTCCGTCAGCAATACGCCCGCATCGTGGCTGTATTTGGTCATCACCGAGCAGCACAGCGGAGGAGGGCTGGGCGGACGGACAGCTATCCTGTCCACGTTGCAATCAAGTTGACATCACGATCATTGGGCAGCCATTGGGCACCAGATTTTTATATATTCCGACAGTTACAGTAGCGTAGCCTAACGTTCTGAACTTGGGGCTTGGCAAAGCGGTACGAAAACGATAAAGTGATGTTTAGTTAGTGACAGCGTGCCAGTTCATATTGACTTATTTCACTTCACATTTCCCCAGAGCACTTCTCACGATACTCGCTATCGTTAGCAAGATAAGGTAAACCGGTCCTAGAACCATTAATCACTTCCGTCGAGCGTGACTAGATATTCCCTGTAAATATCTCAAGGTAAATATCGGAACTGAGTATTAGCCGGTCCTCTCGAAAACGGCATAACTTCTGTCCGCTGATGTCCATTCACGGGAGGGAAGGGGGACAGCCCATTTGATGCAATCGATGATTTTAAAAGTCGCTGCAATCGGTGTTGACATCAGAAGCTGATAGTGCACTTCACGTGCTATCGGTGCGCAGACGATTCCAACGGAAACAATCACATTTAGAAGAGCGATACTCAGTAACAATGACTATAATCGAACATCGCAGAACCAAAGATAAACGGGTCAATGACGCTCCTGCCGAGTTACGACGCGCTGTGTATGAAGGACGTGACGCGGTCCGTGCATTTCAGACAAATTTTACAGGAGGCATAGCGCAAAGGATACGTGATATCGACATATTCGGAATATTGAAACAACATAGGGTATCAACATAGTTACTGCCCTGCGTAATATAACTCCATTCTGTACCTAAATGCAATACTCGTATGTAACAGACAATCACGCTTTAGAAATTATTGGGCTGCAGCTTTTTTTTAATACAATAGGTCTCCATCGCTCGCTTCTTAAATGGAAGAATGCTAGCGATACAAGCGTTTGGTCACTTGGTATTTTCAAAAATAAGCGAACAATGCGGTGCCACGTCACCCACCGAGACCAAGACAGTAGCATTCCTCAGAAGTACGCATGCATTACGCAACGAGCATACCGTTCCGCGACCACTCAGCATTCCACCTAAAGTGGCCCATTCGAAGGCGCCACTACCGTGGTTTTGGCGTCTACTTCACACAACACCAATATCAGCGCTCACCAGACTATGACACAATCCTGTCGCAATGTTGCAATGTCATTCCACGGGAGCCTGGCGGGTGAATATTTTACAAAACTCGGAAAGAAGTACAGCCGATTAGACTAGGAAGTGACCCTGATACATTCAACAAGTGAGATTTGGAACGGAACAGTTTTGATGCACGTGAGCAGTCTTGTTCACAGACCGTCCCAAACCGAAGCGGCCCTGCGGCTGATTCCAGCCACGGTCGAACCCACAGACCCGCTGGCGGCAAGGTTGTGGCGACGGAAGGTCGCTCCGCACTTAACAGCAGCTCAGAGCGGGCGCAGTTCACAGCTATACACTCGTGAACTACTGGTTTCAGATTTGGTATGGCAAATAACCGCGATAAGAAGTGTAGTAGGTGGCGTGTACTGAAACAGTTTTCGACACACACAGTGTGTCACTGTAAGCAGTATGCTAGAGGTCAACCTCCAGCTCAAAATACATATCCAGGTGACCATCTATCAGTAAATAAAACACAGCTATGCACATCACACTTTCCAAAGCGTCAAACCGGTAAATACCAACAATGCGCGGCGATTTGTCGACTCACCCTGTGACTTCTCGACGCCTTCGGGTCGAGGTAGGTGCGCAGCTTGTTCAGGTAGTAGGCCGGCGCCTGCTTGGCAGATACACGCTCCTGTAAAACAAACGAGTCGTGTCAGCACGCTGAACACTCCCCGCACCACCACCCGCCGCTTTGTTAGCACACGGTACATGTTTGACGCACCGTACGCACCGCGCTATTGGTGAAGGTCAAATCACGTCAAAACAGATTCACGGCAAACACTGCAATATATCACCCCTGAGTGATGCTAGACTCAGCCTCCCAGCATGACAAGCCGTTCTTTTTTAATCTTCTACGTCTCAAACCCGCATGCCAGGCCAGGGAGGTCAAATTAGGTTCGGAGCGAAGCCGAAAATACACGGTCGTGTCCTGCTGGGTTGGTGGTCCTTTGATCATCTGCCAGCGACTCCAGTGAACCAGAGACCTGTGTGACACATCGCCATAGTCGCCCACCCAGAGGAGACATCACTGCTCACAACAAACACGACACCCGGAAACAGCGCATTTCCGGCCACAGCGTGACGTCACCAGGGTGTGTGTGACGTCACGACCAGTGGTGGAGAGAGGGAGAGGAGCTGGAGAGAGGGAGAGAGGCTCCGAAGATGCGGTTAGGTCGGTCAGGGTGTGGGAAAGAAATGGAGCAAAAACGGACACTGATTCACATTTCACATGCATTGGGGCCGAAGGAAGCACGTCGATGCGATTGGATGAGAGGAGGGGTACGGAATGCGTACTGGGCTGTCCAGAAGGGAAAAATCGGGACAGCTTCTCTATAAACCCGACAATCTATCACGTCACATTGCATAAATTATGTGAAGGAAATAGAAAAATAAAGCAGCAGTAGGGAAAAAGCAGCTGGTCTTCAGAGGAAATAAATCAAAACTGAGAAAACGTATGACATCGGCCTGCCACGCCAGTTTTAAGATGACATACTGTGGCGGACAATATAACAGTAATCTTTATTATCCGCCGAACAATGCCACCTTCATTGTTCAGATGTTCAACGCCCTCACTGTTATCATTCACACCGCCAACGAAATTCCAGGACTGTCGGACTCCTCCATCACCAGCAGTTTCTCAGACTCACGAACGACTCACGAACAACTCACGAACACCTCACGACCCAGTCACGTCTGAGGTCAGAGCCGGTGCGGGGTCACGAAGCACCCTCGCCCGCCGACCGGCCGCCCACGCTCGTAAAAGCACCGCTGGTCACGGCGTGACCGCAGGGACCGGGGCAGTAGAGCAGCGTCGTCAGGCTTCATCCGAGAGTGCATGGGGTGAGAGCGTAGCGAACAAATGTAAGCAGAGTGGGGAGGGGTGAGAAGGGTGGGTATAGCGGGCGATGAAACAGAAAGCATTGCGGAACAGGTCTGTGAGTTGGTAGGTCGCGCAGTCCAGCTAACCACCAGTCGGCGAGGCCATCCCACTTGGTTCTGCCCTGATGGAGCCATCTAACCAGCGGAAGCCATGGACTGGCCTCGGAGCCGGGACAGAGCCACTGCCGGCCAGCCAGCCGCCGGCGAGGCTTGTCAAACCGACCGGTGAGCTGTTTGAGCCTACATCGGGCAGGGGCGGTCGGGAAAGAGACGTTTGGTGCGCCGTTATGCCATTATGGCGCTATAGTTAGTAACAAATAAGGTCAGCTCTAAAAAGGTGTTTAGTTTCCCTGTCCATCTGGACGGCACCACTAGTCGGTTATAGGCCACCGTAAATTGGTCCAATTATGGTCCGTACAGAACCGAGAAGAGCTCCATTACGGGCGACCCGTCTGGAAATTTGTGGCCTGTGGTCAATTAGACCGTATAGTCGGTGATAAAAATATAGTCTGTAAATCACACCACTAATCGTGCGAACTTATATCTCGGTAGCAGGAACACGTCAGTGACAGCGAGGGCGGTCGAAGTCAATCAACTGAGCGGAAAATAAGCCTCTTTAGATAGCCCTGAAGGCTTTAAACTCCAATGTTCAGTGTTCCATACCGCTCTGACTGTATAAACGACCATAATTTTCAGCGCTACATCAGTCACCATCAGCGGCAGTCACCCCGGCTCAGCATCAGCCTCAACCCCGGATCAGCAGGTGCTGAGGACAGATAAGCAGCCGCCGGCGTGCGATCAGTTCTCCATTGCGTAACCGGTTCGGCTCGGCAGACGTCAGCTGCCGAGGGCGGCTCCAAATTGCCTGTCGGTCTGTCGATACCACTTAGCGACCGGTCGGGCTGCGACAAACCAGTCGGCTGGCGCGGAGACCGGCTGTGCCTGACACCTCAGTCGCGCCTGTCCGCAGCGCGGAATGCACGAGCGGGCCGCCGGACCGGACAGCTCGAACGGCCCACCAGCACGGCAGGATGCGAGCCGGGCGGACACACAAAGACACACGGACGGACGGGCAGACGTAGCGTAACGGACCACACCGTGAAACAAGGGCAAGGCTAGACTGATTCGGGGTGAGTCACCGGCGACCTCTGAGAGACCACGTTTGCCAGCTGGGGGGAGTGGTAGAGCAGTCGTGAAAAGCAGTGCAGGAAGCGGCAAGTCGGATGTTCCCGAAACCAAGCATTTTGCAGGATAGTTGACAAATAATGGAGCAATATAACAACTGAACGCGTCTAAACAATAGCAAAACATACATGTGCTTATGTTTTGCATGCTGCAGCACCAAATGCAAACCCCAGGCCAGTACGTCTTCAGTTTGCCCGCACAGGACCATTATAACCTGATCTCCATCCCTCGTCTACTGCCCCTCGGCAGCGCCTGGTCGCCCCTAAGGGAGCACTGTTGACTGAACCGTGAACGCCCTCGCCTGGTCGCGCCGCGCGCGTCCCATTAGCTCAAAGACCGCACGTCAAGAGGGGCGTGGCGGCATTCCACAGATGCCCGGGCGATACCTGTCCACTCCAGACCTCAGCGTAGAATTCCCGCGTCTTGCCGAGTACCTCGCTTCAAGTCTCGTCTGGCGCCAGATGAGGACCAACAGAAGAGCGGCAGCGGAAAATGAGGAGGGTAAAAGGAACACGCAAATGTCTTCGTCTATATGTAGACAGAGAGTCGATGGTATGGAATGTACGACTGTCGACTAGGGAGGCTCAAATCAACTCAGGAACCTGCCGTTTTGTGACCTGTCTATCGTCGCTGTTAGCTCTCTCACTTTCGGCTCGTCCATCTCATGTGACTCCTTTACCTAATTTTCTACCGCCCGTTTCACTCCATCCTGTCTCACAAATCGTTCCTCAGTCCACGGTCCTTCCCTGTCTCCCCTCTCCTCCCTCTTTCCTGGCTCGCCCGTCCCGCCCGACCCGGACCTCTTCAGTCGACCGTCGCGTGGGGCCGACCACCATCACAATGGCCGTCGGCCCGCCCGGCGCGTGGCGGGGCATTTCACACCCACCCAGCGGCGGAGGCAGGTGCCCAGGCGCCTCCCGTGGCTCACCACATCCCTACAGGAATCACCCGAACGGCAGCCAGGTGGTAGACGCGGCGGAGGGCTCAAAGTTAGCACGAGCCTCCACCTGGTCAGTCCAGCATTATCCCCACCTCGCCACCCCCGCGAGACGCCTAGAGGGACAGGTCGGGGATGGGTCGCAGCAGGCGCTGGGAGGGAGGGGGCGCAGGGGAGCAGATGTGGCCACTCGCGCGGTGTCGGATCGCCCGCAGCTGGTGCGCGTCTCACGTCAGTGGCGTCACAAATAGCCCACGTCACTGCTGGCTAACGTCATCCTGCCGACGGGCGCTGACGGGGGACGAAACATCAGGTCGGCTGGGAAAGGATGGGTGCTAATGTAGATTCTGTAGCTAATGTAGCATCTAAGAAAGAATGATACAGTTGACGATATGGTGGAAGGATGAATCCTGCAAATGGCAGCTGATCATGCAGTGCTGCTACCAGGCAGTGGATATAGAGACAAATATAAACAGCGTCGCCCCCACCTGCAGACCCTGGAAATACTAACAGCAGAAACCCTTCAACCTGATAGTGTAAATTGTATTGCTTATGGTCCTCCACTGAGGTCTGTGGACGCAGTGTGTCCTTATCGTCCGTAGTCGAGCCTGTGGCTGAAGCCAGGCCCCATCCACCCGCGGTGAGCCCCGCCTCTGAATAGCCGCTCCCTGTGTGCATCAAAGACCACCGCCGAGATACGGGCCAAAACAAACCAACCGCCAAGATAGGCATAAGCGTCTTGGCGTTTGACGGCATCAGAAAAGCACCGCTCAAATGATGTATGTCGCAACGCCAGCAAAGACCACTGCTGATGTGGCACGATGAATTTGATAACCTATTGATAAGTAACTAATTAAAAATAAATAGTACCAAGAGTACCAAAAGATATCTGTCAGAGTTGTGCCGAAGACGGCACATGCGGTACAACATGGCAGTTGTCCCACGTTTCTAATCAATCGTCGTGAATCGTCCCTCTTTCTTGTCTTATTCATTCTATAAACATTGCTCAGGGTATCGGTTAGTGGGAGTCTGGCGACCGTAACAGCGATCTGCGGTATGCCGGCTGTAAGTCTACGATACACTCGGATAAACGATAAACACACTTCGGCTACATATGATAGCGCAGGGGACGCCAGGGTTTAGAGTGCCATTGGGCCACTGAAGGTAAACTGTCGGTAGATATGACACAAAACTCCCGCTCGCAAATTGACTCCAAATCCAACAAAGTTTGCGTCAATCGAAAAATTATAGATTCTTACCAGACCTAACAACGTTTACAAGGTTTTCTAACAGTGGCGTGAGGTAGTGATTGATAGCAGCGGAGACATTGGAACTTTGATCATGACCCTTTTCAAAGTTTTGTGGTGAAAACAGCCAACGCGCACGACAAGCATGCAATACTAAATACATATGGGCGAAAAGCATCTGAGTCATTCGATATGCAGCGGTAGTGTGGGAGCCGGGGTATTGGCTTCGTTTGTGGCTGCACGGCAGTCTACGAGAGCACGGCAACACGGCAGCTGACATGGAACACCACCGAAGCCCTTCAGTGATCTGACGCGATCAGACCCGGAAGGCTGGTATAGTCGTCAGTGGCAGCCTCCTCAGCTCTCTCAGAGCACCCTGGTCCGTGATGGCCACAGCCCAGAGCCGGCGCGGCGGCCGCTCAGCAGCCGCCGCCTACCGAGCTTGTCGACGCCGCTGCACGGTCGTCCGAGCAGCGTTTGTTTTTGCGTGGCCGCGACCGGAGCGCTCCACCCTTGCCCACCGCCCCCGCCCACCGCTCACCGCCCTCCGCCGGCGCGGCGGAGTCCGCTGCGGACGGCGGTAAACAGGGCAGGTGCCGGACCGGCCGGCGGACCGGCGCGGCGTGGCGGACCGGGCCGAGATTTTCACACCCGATACGGCGAGCGCCGGCCGGCCGGCCGAGGTCGGTGCCAGCGGATCACACCGCGAGGTAGACGGCTGGGTGGACGGGAGCGGGACAGAGTGGGGCGGAGAAAGAGCGAGGGGTGGGAGAGAGGAAGGGCGGTACACCTGTGACACCTCAGCCACGCCGCCGACCGCTGTCGTCGGGACAGGAGTGGCTCCAAAGCGCCAGGACGGACGGGTTGGGAGGCGGCGAGGGGAGGCCTGACGAGTGTACGAGAATCGGACCCCAACAGAGTGCTGGCACTGGGCCAGGCCGCCGTCTACTCCCAACACACGGCAGTTACCGGGGTGAGCCAAGAGGGCAGGGGAGTGACGATGAAGCCAATATCGGACCCAGATGATCTCAACAGCGCTCGATTGCCGCGATTAGATAACGTTTGTATTTTGAAACCCCCACATAACGGCTCCAACTTACGAGTGGGTCATACGCCGCACCAAGTTGGGACTATCAGCTGCACGAGTCAACAAATTTTAAAGTAGCACTGCGTTCTAAGCGCAAGCAATAAAACAGGATTGCAGGAACGCCAGAGGAAATTCTGACAGCGGTCAAAACAAACAGACGACACAGTGACGAAGCTTCTAACCATCTAACCAATCGCTGAAATGGAGCAACAATGTTTAGCCACTGAACCAGCTACCAACCGGCGGCTCTTGTTTCCTGGAACGAAAATGGCATGCAGAGCTCTGCATGAATTACGACCCGGGCATCCGCTATGGTTAGCATGCGCCACGACTTCGACATCAAAGCTGGACCAACATCGGAGCTGCGCGGATAAGGCTGGCGATCAAACACGGCTGTGAGTGCCCACTGCGGAGTGCCGAATGCGGAGTGCCCACTGCGGAGTGCCGATTGCAGAGTGCCGACTGCAGAGTGCGGAGTGTGTACAGAGTGGGTCACAGTAAAGCGCGAATCGCCACTGAAGACCTCTGGACTACTCTGTTGACTCTCACAGCCGAGCATGATTAGGAGCTGAGCCAGAGGCTGGCCCGGTAACCGTCGTCGAGCACATCATAGCCATCATCGGACATCACGGTACTGACGTCAATGCAACGACAGTTGAACATCGTCAGGCGCATCATCGCCAGGGCTTAGGACTTAGGAGGGTGTCGGTCTGAGCGAACGGGATGGGCAGGGTGCGGAGGGAGGAGAGAGGAATGGAGAGAGAGCAAGGGGAGAGGAAGACTGAAGAGGAAGAGGGAGAGGGAAAGGAATACGAAGACGGAGAGGGAGAGAGGATGGAGGGTGAGACAGCTCGTGAGAGATGTGAATTGACATACCTGGTCGCAGATCATCTCCCACTTCCGCGCACAATCGTACTGACGGAGCACTTTGGCCTTATCCGGTGGCAAGTCCATGGAAGCCTGAAACACAGAGAGCAGAGAGTTGTCAGTAGTTATCCCAAGAATCCGCTCTAGAAGAGACATCGCAGGAACAAAATAGGTCTGAAAATCACATAACTACAAATAGGGGACAATGACCTGCTGGGGCGTAAGTTGAAACCCATTGACGCTTCGTCAGACTGACAGAGATTCAAAGAATAAATAAATAGCCGTCAGAGAACCGAATTGACGATTGTAAATTAATCAATCATGTTAAAATGACACTCCGATCGCGCTCAATGTTTATACCAGAGCCTTATATCATCCCAATCACTTCCATCATTTCAGGGAGAAACTGCCGTCAAAAGACAAATTGCGTGCGGTGCGCTACGTCTAACTCTAGTGTAAAACATAGTCTCGTGCTGAGAAACAAGCAAGTAACCGGTTTGAGTCGTGTAACCAATTTTCTCGGCATATTTCCAGGAAGGAACACCTCATAGGAGGATAGCGAGCTAGCTCCACCGGTCGGTGTTTTCAATTACCCTGCCTGTGATTACGTTGATTACCTGTTGACACCTCTCATTAACTATCTCTTGCTAGCGGTGCCTAGAAGAATGCAATGGGTGCTAATGACGGTGTTTGAGCGTCTGTTAAAAGTGTTTGGATGTTTGAACGGGACTATGAGACAACGGCAGTATTCCATCAGAGATGCGACAGTGGCGCTGGACGTCATAACCCGGAACGAGTTCACAGTCCTCACAGCCTCGTATCATTCAAACTAGCTCAAACGAAAAATGGTGGACAAGTTGTTGCCAGCAGGAACTATCACACTACCGGCAAATTGAGACGAATGAGAGGTCACAGGAGCTTCCATCTACTTCGTTATGATCCTACCGGTACTGCTCATAATGGCCCGACCTTCTCCACTTTTGAAAGTTAAACCTTCCGAGCAGCTCCAGAACATGGTTTACAGAACAGCCACCGAACACGGTTTACCGCCCTCAGAACACGGTTCCTAAGAGGTCGTCCTCCATGAGGTACCGCCGACCGGAGCCGATCCGTCAGCACGGCGGGGCTGGCGCGTCTCATCGTCAGCTCGTCGGCACACGTCGCGGTAAACACGATCTAGCGCGCACGGCTCTGTACTGCCGGCCTGACAAACGGGCCGCTGACGGACCGCCCCCGCCCCCGGGTCGGTCACCGCTGCCTCCGCCCCCGCCCAGGTCGGTCACCGCCGCCCCCGCCCCGCCCCCGGGTCGGTCACCGCCGCCCGGCCCCGGGTCGGGTCATTGCCGCCCCCGCCCCCGCTCCGATCAGTTCGGCCACCACCGCACTCAGCCTTTGGCGCCGCTCTGCAGTTTTCACACGGTACGTCAATGCTGGACCGATATTTTCACTGGTGATTGGGAACGTTGAATGCGGTCGATGGTGACCGACAGGGGACGCATAATCGCGGATGTGCCATAGAGAGCCAAATATGCGTCAACGCTCCCCAGCGACAAAACTTTGATAATGAAGCATTGATATCGGTCCGTGCTGACCTCCAATTTCGAAGTCCTCGACTTTATCTTCTTTTCTTGACCTTTGTACCTAAGCCCTCTCATAAACTAGTCAGAGGCTAAGGCGTTGAATATCTCCAACAAAACTGAACACACGACATGAAATGATATGAAACAAGGTAATAAAACGAGCCGCAAACGACGAATCTCATCATCATGATACCTCACCTCACCCACCCAACCATTCAACACGTAAACGTTTCTCAACATGCAACGGACCGAGTTGGCCACCTGAGACATCACAGCCCCCTCTGGACCTCAGGTACACCCCCAATGACCTAATGACCCCGTGACCCTGCCTGGGGCAGGATGAGTCACCCTCCTGTTCCGCGACCCCTGATCACCGTAAGTCACTCAGCACAGGGCTGCAGGGCAGAGGTCACCCGGCAGGAGATGAGGCGCTAAAGAAGAGTCGGCGCGGAAGGGGATGGTCATTTTTTGTTATTGACGGTTGTTAGAGGTAACGAAACAATATAAGTTCGCATCTTTGAAGAATGGAGAGGCGGATAAGGCCTGATTTAAACAGCACGTTATAGAATGTCATTTGGTCCAAATTGCCTTTGTGTGCGGAGACTGTCTAGGATTTTCGGTAGCCTTTTTCTACACATAACCTCTTTGTCTATTTCCGAATCAAACATCAGCCTGATATGGCTGCAATTTCCGCCATAAGCACGTTAATAAGCTATCAGCCGATTCCAATACAGTAGCTGAGCTCAAGTATACCGCACGCACGCAGGGACTAGGGTAGGGTGGGGTAATTTGAACATGTGGGGCAATTTGAACATAGTGTGAATAACAGAAAATTGCGGAAAATCCATAAGTGGCATGACAATAAGACCTATGAGAGAAATTATCGTAACTAAAAGGGCTATCATATGAACGAGGTTTAAAGTTTCAGGGAATAAAGATGTTGACGCACAGTGTAAAAAATCAATTTCGCAAGGAAAAACGCCTAACAACACGTCATTGCAACTTCATTGCGGCGCAAAATCTTGCATTGCTAGCGCCTAATACGCAACGGCTTTTGTTGTATAATGACCAAATCAGTGCCGTAAATCCAAGAAATTTGCTTTTAAACCCTGTTTTTTAAAATGGCAAAATAACTTTTAGCGTGGGGTAATTTGAACATAGTGTGAGAATTTAAATGAAGACAGGGATAGCTCCGAAACAACAACGCTCCCAGTTTTTTTTTGCCAATATTTTCGACCCAAGGCAGTAGCAGATAAGTGATGCCAGTTTTAGAAAATTTACGTCTAATATCCGTCTAATGTCCGGCATTTTTGTTGATTTTCCGTCCAAAAATGTTTAAGTCAACTATTTGTCCAAATATGTCCAAAAATTATGCAGCTATCAACACTCAAAACCGTCATTTATATCGCTTATCATGTAATTTTACCAGCCGAAAAGTGTTCATTATATTGAGAGCTTAACAAGCTTTCCATTCGCCAATCAATCGTATTAACGATTACTTTATAAAAAGCGCTGAAGCAAGGCCTCCTCTAACATACCCACTGGGTGGGCAAATGCCTACCCAGTCACCACAATTGCCCACCCAGTGGCGTCGATTTGCCCTCTTGTTCGAATACATCTATCTATCTATCTACCCACCCAGAAGCAAATGCAAAAATAAAGGTCCGGTCAGACGTCCGGTAGGAACTACCACTTCCGTTTCCCGGAAAAAAAACTTGCTAGCAGCCAGTGCCCCAGCCCCCAATCACTGCAGTGCAGGTTATTTTTTTTTTACAATGGATGCATCTGAATGCAGGGGCGGTAGCAGACTTGGCGTTTGGGGGTGGGGGCAACTTGGTAACTTTGCCAACTCTCGGAGGGGGGGGGGGCGGTGCTAGCTTAAGGGGCCCATGGCCATAGCGGCCTCAAAGGCCCGTATGGAACCCCAGAGGCCGATGTGGGCTCTCAGAGGCCAGTGCGTGACGCCTAAGGGTGTAAGCCATGGGTCCCCAGCCACACAACAAAATAGGGCCATCAGAGACCTTATAGGCTGATTGGGGACTAAATAGGGCCTCAATTTGGAGCCATCAGAGGTTAATGTGGGCCTCAAATGTCAGTGTGAGGCCCTTATAAGACTGACATTGGTCCTCAGAGACCGGCATCGATCCTTCAGAAGCCAGTACGGGGCCCTCAGAGGCACAAAAGGGTCAGTCTTGGATCTCAGAGGCAGAAAATGGGCCATCAGAAACCGGTGTGGGACCTTTAAAGGTCGGTTTGTGCCCTCAGAGGCCAGTTTAAGGCCCTCAGAGACCAGTACAGGGCCTGAAAATGGCAGTTTGAGGCCATCAGAGGCCGGCTTTAGCCTTTAAGGCTCTCAAAGGCTAATGCGGGTCCTTGAGGCAAGGATGGGACCCTCAGGGTCCCATCCACCCTAAAAGACAGGCTTGGGCTGGTGTTGGACCCCAGAGTCCAGAAAAGGCCAAGTTGAGCCCTCAGAGCCGATGCAGGTCCTTAACCCGGCAGTTGCTGGGGTATTTCGCCACCCACCGTTTGCTGGGGGGGGGGGGGGGGCGTTAAACGCCCTCAGCCGATAACTCGAGAACCAATACGCGCAGCGAAACGAACGAGGCGGCAAACGAAAGAACGCGACGAGACGCTTCAGATGAGTACTTTTAAGTTGAATTTTGAGGTCAGAGGTCGGGTCAAGGTCACGTCAAACACCTGAGATCAGACTTTCAGTAGCATGGACTTCGGGACTTCACAATGGGCGCCTCTCGTCATAAACTCTGTCAAAACGGTGCACAATCCATCATATAAGGCCTACAAGAGTGACAGCTCCATGTAGGGGTCAGTCAAGCATAGGTCAGGGTCAAGGTCAGGTCAACCGGGTAGGCACATATCCCCGAAAATCAAAACTGATATTCGCAGCCTGTGACACATGTTTTATGGGTAATTTGCGGCGTAGAACACGATGGTGACATTCATTTTATCATATGTGTACGTGTTTGGCTCAAAAAGTTCAATTTAAGAAATGCATGTATCATGGTCGTGAAGTAGTCATGAGAAATTGCCAAGATTCAGTTCAAGATTTTGGAAATGAGGAACGATAATCAATAATCGAAGATAGCCATTTGATTGTTCATGGTATTGTCAGTCTAATGGCGGCATGTCTGTATGTCTATTCTGTGATTTTTTATGATTTTTTTAACACATAGGGTGGAGACTTCCATTTCGCGTCTAGCTAGACGCGTCTAAGTCATAGACGCGTCTAGCTGAACGGCGGCTGTGTCTATCTGGCGACAGCTAAATTTAGACGCGTCTGGCTTGGAAGTCTCCGTCCAACAGTTAGACGCCAAGTTAGACGCCAACTTGGACGTCTGCTCAGTTAGACGACAGTTGGACGCCAGTGGAAGTCTCCACCCATAAAGTTTTTGGTCGAAAACCAAGAAATCATGACGTCACTGAAACCTCAATATCTCAAAAATTTTCCAGACGATTTTTTTGAAATTTTGTCACAATAAACGTCAATCAATTCCCTACAGGTACCCAAAAATTGGCGCGCCTGCGGCGCGCCGTTTTTTTTTTTTTTTTGCTATGGTCCAGCGAAAAAAGTGGGGGCGTTGAACGCCCCCCCCCCCAGCAACTCGGGGGTAACCCTCGCCCGTATAGGGGGGAGTCGAAAGGACCCATCTCGATTTTTGCGAATAACTCGCGACCTGTGACCTCTTTTCCGTGACCATGTTTGGCCGAAATCGCGATTCGGCGTATGTCGGCTCGCGTTTGCAAGCTTTTCGTGATTTCAAAGTTCAAACATGTGATTTGATGTTGCTCCCTATACATAAGGGTGGGTGTCAAGGTCACCTGAAGGTCAGGTCACGTCACTGACCTTTGGTGACCTCGGGTGACCTCAGTTCACTTTTTCGAGTTTTTCATGTTCTAGGCTAGTTTTTTAGCTGAATTCGAATTTAGCAACCATTTGAACATTTACGAAGTAGTTTTGGTGCCTTCGTAACATGTTACGAAGCTGTCAGAGGCGGTTGACACGTATTACGAATACACGTCACAACCCCTACCGGTTGACCTGACCTGACCTGACCCGACCTGGTCTAAATGCTTAAAGACATCACATCTCTGATCAAAACTAACACGATATTCGTGATCAGCACCCCGGAAAACCACATAACAGCCACACTTTACGACTTTCTAACAGGTCCCGATTTTCCCGGTTTTCGGGTCATTGACCTGACCTGGAAGGTCACCCGATGACCTAGACATGTGCGGTCGCACAACGACTGCATCCTTCTCCAGGATGACCTGAACCGTATCTCAGATTGGGCCGAAACATGGAAACTGTCTCTTAATGCATCAAAGTGCAAAACCATGTCGGTCACGCTTAAACGAAACCCTGTGCGATATGTATACACCGTCGATGGAACAGTTTTAGAAAAAGTAGACACAATGCGCGACCTTGGTGTGCTTTTAGAGTTTAGACAGCAAACTGTCCTTCAACGCACACGTCGATTTCATCGTTTCTAAGGCTCGCCGTGCTTTGGGTGTGCTCATGCAATCGTTTCAGTTTTGTCATGGAAAGAATGGGCAGTTGAACGAAGGGGCCGTCATGGCCGCATACTTTGCTAACGTCCGTTCTGTCTCAGAATTTGGATCCCAGATCTGGTCAGGCGCGGCAAAAACACATCTGGACAGGATAGAGCGTGTACAACATAAGTTCCTGTTATGGCTTGTTCACCGCACTGCGAACAGAAGGATGTCATCTGACCTCTCATATGACGGACTGCTAGCGCTGTTTAAGCTGCCATCACTCACATCTCGCAGGCTACAGCATGACATTACTCTGTTATATAGTATTATTAAAAGCAGATGTGACTCTATGTACCTTTTGAGTTGTTTTTCCATTCGTGTGCCATCAAGAACTACTCGCTACCGGGCCAGCTTCTTCGAACCTGTCGCCAGGGTAAATTCAGTCAAGAACGGGATGTTTTGCCGACTGCCCCGACTTGCCAATGATTTTATAGCTCGATGTCCCCATGTTGACCTTTTTCATGACAGTAGGTCCGTGGTGATGAAAAGTGTGATCATGCGTGTGGTGTAATATCCTGTTTACGACTTGTATTTATTGTTTTATACGGATGACTTTGCCTTTTAGTGGGAGGCCTTATCCCGTTGGCAATATACTGAATAAACAAACAAACAAACAAACCTAGGACCTTAAAATTGGGTATCATCGGCTTCCTCTCGTAACGGGCAACACGCTCGTTTTTTCCGTGAAGCTCTAGCTTGATCAGGGGCCAAACGCGAGGGAAGGGGGATCGTGCCGCCGAAGGACGCAATGGCCTGTGCCGGCGAGGGTTAAAATTGGGTATCATCGGCTTCCTCTCGTCACGGGCAGCACGCTTGTTTTTTTTCCGCGAAGCTCTAGCTCGATCAGGGGCGAAACGGCAAGGGAGGTCCAACGCCCCCCCCCCCCCCCTATACGAGTACCTACGTTCGCGGCTGGAAAAACACCAATACAGGGGATGGTTAAAGGCCGGCATCGGGTCTTCAGAATCCAGTGCGGGGCCCTCAGAGGCTAATATGGGCCTTTACAGGCCAGCATGGGGCCTCAGAGGTCAGTGTGGGACCCTCAAAGACCGGCATGGACCAGCAGGGTAGCGCGCTACAAGGCCAAGGATGTATTACAAGTAGATTAAGGTCAATAAAAGCCGTATTTAGATCAAGAGGACGCGCCAAGAGTAAGCTGACCATGCCTCCTAAAAAGAGGCAGCGAGCATCACCTACCTATTCGATTTCTGGTTCATGGAGCGATCATAGTAAGTTTAACTCTGCACTTTTGCAGTCTTCTTAAAATTGTAAATGTATGTAGACTAGAGATGTCAATCGGACACCAACTTTTTGGTATACCGATACCAAACTGATACCAACTTGGTATTTGGTATTTTGATCCTAATGTTGTTGGTATTTTGTTGGTATTACGAATCCGGCTAATGTATAAGAGGATACGAATTCGGTAAAAAGTTGGTATTTCCCTCATGTTCCCAAGTTGGTTTGGTTTCGGTATTTTTCATGGTTTTGGTTGGCATTTGGTTTGGTATCGGTATCCTGATTTTCCGTTATTGATATCACTAATGTAAACAATAGGCATACCTATAAGGTGAAATACACACGAAACACCATATCACACACAACAAACGTTAAACTATAAATGGCACAGTTGGTTGACTGTGAAAGTGACATAGGCCTTAACCCGCCCCCCCCCCAGTCGCAGGTGAAAATGGTTGCACCCCAAAACAAGTGACTGGATCTGCCCTTGGGCAGGGGAGCGGCGAAAAATTTTGCCCACCCAGTGAAAAATCCTTAGAGGAGGCCCTGCGCTGAAGTGTAGCAAGCCATCGTCCAATGTTGTCCAGTCTGCTACCTTTGTCCAACCAATTCCGAATTGGACATTGGACAAAATCAGAACTCCAAATGTCCAGGTTTCGATTGGCACCACTTTAACAGATGTAGTACGGTTGGGAGAGTTTTTATCGAACAAAAATGATAGACGTTCTGTTAATTGAAGAGGGGCGAATTCTGTCAACTGACCGGTGTGCAGCGTGCAGATATTGATACTCTGCAACTGTTATTTTTGCTGTTGTGTTGATTTTTCAAGTGAAGGTATGTTTAGAATTGTTCTGCCTATTTGTTTATGGGTCAAACAACATCGGTGCTGGCGAGACTATCGTTTTTATGACAGGTAAAGGCAGTATGTTCAAATTACCCCACGGTGGGGCAATTTGAACACACCGTGACTTGGTGGAGAAGTGAGGCTATGCTATTCAAGGTATGCTCGGCTCGTCCAAAAATGAGGCTTGCATGGTGAAAGCAAGTGACACTTGCGCTACTGAAGCAGTTTTTCTTCATCCAGGGTTGAACTGGAATTTGGTACAACGGAGAAGACGTAAAAATATGTTCAAATTACCCCACACTACCCTATTGCATACGTTCACAGACCGCACACCACAGCTCGCCAGGTAGCCTCAGTCAGTTGGGCACGCCCGTGCGTAACCGATCCCAGCCAGGCCCAGCCCGCACGTGCAGTGGTGAACAGGTGCCGCAACAGGTCTCGACGGGAGGAGACGGCAGTGTGCGTGCCGAAAGGGTGTGAGGTTAATGGCCATTGCAGCCGCAGTAAATGAGAAATGTGCCCCGTAATAAAGTAACTTCTGTCAACTGCCATAAAATCACTGACAGGCACACAAAACATTGTTGTTACGTGTTGGACCTTGTGCATTGTGCAAACATGCGCACAGCTCTCGAAGTCTGAAAAGGTTAACTTAACCCTCGCATGTGTAGGGGGGGGGGGGGGGGGGTCGGATGGACCCCTCCCCCTTGGTTTTTCGCGAATAACTCGCGTAAAAAGCGGCCGATCGCGACGAAACTTTCAGTACCCTCGCATTGATCAATTTTACACCTACCCTGAAAATTTCATGACCCTGACCCAAATGACCTTTGACCTGTGACCTCTTTTCCGAGACAATGTTTGGCCGGAATCGCGATTCCGCGCGTATGTCGGCTCGCATTAGCCGCGCGTTTGCAAGCTTTTCGTGGTTTCAAACGTTCAAACATGTGATTTGATGTTGCTCCCATGCATTAGGGTGGGTGTCAAGGTCACCTGAAGGTCAGGTCAGGTCATTGACCTTTGGTGACCTCGGGTGACCTCGGTTCACTTTTTCGAGTTTTACATGTTTCTAGGCTAGTTTTTGGAGCTGAATTCGAATTTAGCAACCATTTAAACATTTACGAAGTAGTTTTGGTGCCTTCGTAACATGTTACGAAGCTGTCCGAGGCGGTTGACACGTACTGCGAATACCCGTCAGGCCGTCACAACCCCTACTAGTTGACCTGACCTGACCTGACCCGACCTGGTCTAAATGCTTAAAGGTAGACTGCCACCTTTTTTCCACAAAACGGTTTTCACTAGAGCTGAGCCACCTATGTCCCAGACTGAAGTCGGTTTTCCGAAATTCGAACCCGTTTGCGAGAAATCGGAGACCAAAGTTCAGTTTGATGCCATTTTTTTAGTCCAAGAAAACCGACATCTCTACTGTTTACTGTTTACTTTGAAACATGAATTTTCTTATCTTTTGGTAAATATATGTCAAAACTTTGATTGTTTCGAGATCAGAGAAGAATTTTGGAGTGTCAAAATAAAAGTTAAACTTATATATTCAGTAGTTCATTTTTTCCAAAAAAGTGTGGGAAATGGGGTTTAACATGGGCCAGACCCATTCCAAATGAGCCATGATTTTTAAATGTTTTACGAACTTAAATGCAAAATAAATTAAACATGGCCAATTTCTTATGAAATCATATATTAGTAAATCATAAAATACCTTACTTTTTCAAATAAAATGTAATAATCTTATGACCTTGAAGTCTAGTGATGTGTAAACATTGTCGCTAGACATTAACCGATTGATAATTGTATGATAATCGACAATTTTTTTCGCGATTCACGTGATGATACTTTGTCAGGTGAATTCTAAAATTTTGTTTTGTCCAGGGAATAAATCATAGGCCGATCTGAGAAAACTTTTTGAAGGTGGCAGTCTTCCTTTAAATCATCTGTGATCAAAACTAACACGATATTCGTGATCAGCACCCCGAAAAACCCCTTAGCAGCCACACTTTACGACTTTCTAATAGGTCCCGATTTTCCCGACTTTGGGTCATTGACCTGACCTGGAAGGTCAACCAATGACCTAGGACCTTAAAATTGGGTATCATCGGCTTCCTCTCGTCACGGGCAACACGCTCGTTTTTTTCCGCGAAGCTCTAGCTCGATCAGGGGCCAAACGGCAAGGGGGGTCCAACCGACCCCCCCCCCCCCCTACACATTAGAAGCTGGCAAACGCCGCACACATGCGAGGGATAATGTTTCAATGCTTAGGGCTTCGAGTCTCACGAAGCTTTGAGAAATGTTGGTAATTGTTGGTCAAAACAACCCCTCTACTAGTTCTATGAAGGTTGTGAATAGGGGAACAGCTGACATGCGATGGACATTACACCTGAATACTAACGCAATAAGATTTTTTTTTTTTATAAATTCAGTCCGAACCTCTTGATGGGAAGGATTCACAAGGACAGAGCCACCGCTAAGCGAAGCTTGTTGCGGTGACCCTGTCCTCTACCCTCCGATCGCGCAATTCCAGTTCTATGGCAGAATTTAGAGTCCAAAGTTTAACGTGCGCACATAGCCGCGCACGGCCGGTCCCCTCACTGACTTCACCTGGCTGCGGCCTGCCACCAACCGCAACCATACCTGTCAGGAGGCCCATAAATGTCAAGCGCCCGTCGCGCTTCGAACCCGGACTGTTGTAACCGGGAACGCGTGCTCTCACCACGCGGAGTCCAACGCTCTACCAACTGAGCTACGGGACCGGCGTGGTGGAAGATGGATGGAATTGTCGACAGAGCACCATCCCAATGCTGTTATCACTTATCACATCATATATGAAAGGTCATGCACGTTACATAATGTACATATCAGATTGCATAAACACTACCAAAACAAGTGCTAAACGACTGTCAAATGATATTATATATCTATTCAAATTTCAAATGCAAAGACTCATAACACCTGGGCTTATACATAGGTAGGATACTGATAAATGAATTTGAAATGCATTGCTCTATTACAGCGTTTGTTTCTGTATGAGCAATATATTTTAGTAGGGTGATGATGAGTTGTGTTTAGGGACACCATAACGGTACTAACAGGCTGATAAATACGAAACTTGTCTTGCATGCAAGTGGCAGCCACTAAGAAGTGGCGCAACTTATCAAACAACCGTCGCCTATCAAACTGACGGGATATTAGTCCGAATGGTAGTCCGAATATTAGTCCTACTGGACATCTGTGCAGACTCGGTGTGTACTCAGCACCACCCACAAGCGCCTTGAGCGGATGTGCCGATCACGCAGCATCCTACCCCGTGTCCGGTGACCTCAGGGTGCGTCAGACGACGGCGCCGTTTTTGTCATCAGGCTCAGATGATCGATGCGTCGCCGGTGACTCGCTCCCTCGCCAACAATCACGCCAATCGTCGCCACTTGGGGGACGGTGACGCGGCCGGCGAGCGGGATGGACGGCGGGGTGGGTGTGTTGGTGGTCGCGTGGGTGTTAGATTGTGGGAGGAAATGGGTGCATGTGAGGGGTGGGTGCATGGGGAGGATTGCACGCAAGAGATGCTGGGTGCAAGGAGGTGTGAGTGTGGAGAATGCCGGGTGTATGGGATAGATGAATGAAGGTGTCGGGTCGGGCAAGTACCGCACTAGGGTAAGCTCGGCGTTGGGTGTGATGGCGATGTGTACTGTGGGTGTGAGGGAGGGTGCAGGTTGCAGGTCCGCGACTCGCACCCTCGCCCCAGACGGACGGGGCGCCGCGGCGCCTGCAGCCGCGCCGGAAGCGACCGACCGCGCTGCTTCCGGTGACCATGACGTCACGTGCGGCGACTGCGTCATCCGGGGCGCATGACGAGAGGAGGCGGGCCGGCCGGGGAGCGACCGCGTCAGCCGCCCCGTCAGCCGCCGAGAGGGTATGACCGTATGTGCGGTACGTACCAGGCCTTCCGGTTGTCGACACGTCGATGGAAACCTTCGACACATCAGCCCGTACAATGAGATGCAGAAGCATGGATCAGGAAAACCGCTCTAGGCAACAGTAACTGCTGCCTGTTGCATGACTCAGCTGGGGCATTATTGCTGTAAGAAGTGGCCTCTCTGAACAGCATATTACTGAATGACTTACAGCCAAACATAACACAGAAAACATGAAGCCATCTTTCATGGCGAGACCACTACAAAAGCACGCACAACCATTACCAAACTACAAATCAGGACAGCTTATCACATTAGCTTCAGCTTGTCAGTGTTGTTCAACATGCCAACTTGTTCATTAGTAATTCACTCTGTCTCAGAAGCTTATGACAAACTGTGTCCAACCTCATAGCTTTCTACAATCAACTACCTATCAAAAATCCCTGGGAGATGAAACAGGAAGCCACTGGACCTTGTCTCCTATAATTAGAACCTGTAATAACATTATGCCTATGACAATACAAGGTAAAAAAAGCATTCCAGGTTGCCCTTTTCAACCACCTACAGCATCAGCGTTACACAATCGTTTTGGCTAATGTTGGCTGTAGCTGCCTCAATCAATGACACTGGATGAATTGATATCAGTAAGAAGGTCCTCCAAACGTCTTCATTAGGAATGTCCAGCAGCATTAATGGATGCTAGATTACCATACGAGAAAGTCTGGGAAGCTCCCAATGACTGAAAGAAAATGAGCAGCATTTATAGATGGAGAATACTTAAAGAACACTTACCAAAACCTTGTTGAATTTTTCCTCCAGAGTATCTCTGTCTGGCATGGGTAGCTTCATTGATGCTGATGTTGTCACAGTCCCAGGGACAATTGTTGAGCAGTTGCCAGCACCTGCGCGCTTATCCATCAAGGGACTTGGAGATGGCTTCTCCTTTGTGCCACCACTAGATGAGTTCCCCATGATTATTACAATGTGAGGTGATCAATGTCAGGATCACACAACTAAAAATGATGAAACTTTCAACTTGGCGCCTGCTCTTGCCAGACACAATTTTGTTTCACAAACTTCCTCAAAGTTTGCAAAATGCAAAAACTGACTTTAGATTTGGACAAGCCTCACAAGCAGACCATAATTTTGATCTCTCAGCTACTCGATCATTGAAAACCTCCGACACATAGGTATGCACTGTAGCACAGTCCGCAAGTGACACGATATATTAATAAATATGTCACAGCATATAATCTACAGTTTGCACCGCAATCACGCATCAAATGAGGCCGCCCGCAGTCCGCAGATCCACCACACTCGCTTTGGCTTCCGATGTTGTTGTGCTGCTGGGGGCTGCCACTTTGAGCTCGCCACAAAGGGCTGCCAAATGAAGTCGCTAGTTATTGAGATATATTCCAAATGTCTCAGACCGTTGAGCAAAGTTGAATTTCTTTATAGCTGGATCAAAACAAGATAATAATTAAATAATTCAGACTTTTAAGCTTTTCATGGCAAAAAGTTAGGCCACGCAGCTAAATCAATTGTCCTCTTTAGGACAGAAGCAAGAATTTTTGCGGACGCCAAAAAAATCCCACGTCGTACAGGCACGCTATTACATGTTGGCAAAAACGTCTTTCGTAGATTGTAACTGCCTTATTTTTACCAAATTCAGTGGCCAACAATGAAAATCTTATTTTCTTACATTGTGTGATATCACTTGAAGTTTGAACGATTAGCAAGTGGGTCGACTCGAGACTCACGGCTAACTTTCAACGTGTTATCACTAAGGTAGTTAGTTTTAATTTGACGACCTGGACTCTTCTGGGAGTTATACAGCATTTCCCCAGGATATTTAGCAATATCGCCAGAATTCGCCGAAATATCTCAGCTATGCCAACAAGTAGCGGACAGAAGAAATTTTATAGGCCCACTGATTGATTTGAATCCGTACAAGCAAGGTGGGTTCAGCAAAAACGAAACCAGAGACAATGTCCACTGTAAACTTATAAACCACATGATTTCAGATATATTTATTCCTAAATATGATACCATGTAGAGCAGAGTTCCGAATTCCGCTTACTACGCGTCCATCGAACACGAGACACCGTACACACGTGAAGAAACCGAAATGTCCGTTTGACCAGGGTAGTTTGCAATGACACCATACAGCAGCAAGCTAACCATAGCTGGTTCCCCGGGTGCCGATATCCTCGCAGCCCTTTGCGCAAAGTTCCATCGCTCGCCCGACCGCGGCACCCGTCCTCTCGGCTCAGAGATCCCACCAGCTGCGCGGCTCCCCCGCCGCACACAGCGACCCCTATACCTCCCAGCGGCGGGCCAGTCACCGACGCCGCACCACACACCGCTCGTGCCAGCGAACGGCAGTCGTCTCCGGCGGCCTACGACGCAGAGCGCGGAGTGCGCCACACACAATACACAGAAGACTACACGGCGGATCAAGTGCATGCACAGACACTCACGAATACACAGATATTGAAGCACTCACGGTACACGCGACAGGGACAGGACGAGAGATCTCTGCGCGGCGGACGAAACCCAGGGCGGGAGGTTTCGTACCGGAGACGGCGTACAGCCACGGAGACGGCAGGCGACACCACTCCTACCGTGTTCCCGACCGGACGCGCGGACTCGAATATCAGGATATTCGAGAGGGTTCGACACCGTGCCACAACGCCACAAACATGTACAAAATTATAACGGGAACCGCGGCGCGCATATTGTCTCAAAATTAATTCACAAACACCTGACAACTTAGAGTTTACACCGCATACGCTACACGTCATTCGCAAATCGATTCGCCCGTACAAGCACATGCACGACACAACACACACGCACACTCTAGGCAGCCTAATCTATCTAGTACTAAGACCCCATCCTCCCCATGCCTTGCCCGCCCGAACCCCGCCCGTCCCCATCCCATTCACTAGCGCTCTGATCCAGAGCAGTTCACCACTCGTCTACATAGCTCTGAGTTCTTCACATCCCGATTGTGCAGATGTCAAACTGTGCACAGATCCGTTGACTTCAGTGTTTCACACAGTGTAGTGACACTACCGTCGGTCACGGAGGCACATGTGCCTCTTCTGCCGCTCGAGTCGTGTGTATGTGTGTGGCAGACTCTCATCGGTAAGGAGTGATCGTCTTACATCATCTCGACGGCTTCCTTCTTACCGCCGGCCGCGAGAAAGTCCACGTCCTCTTCGTCGTCCTGTAAGGAAAGGCAGACATGCAGTCAGAATTCAGACCAAGGGGAAGACACGAGAGAACACAAAGCTAGCTGCATAAATCGTTGCATTTGCAGAAATATTCGAAACCCGGATGGGCAAATCACACAAAACCAAAAATTGTACGCACACAAAAGGCAAATTCTAACCACAAAGAGCATGATCATTTTGAGCCCTGGCACTCACGTCGAAGCCGAAGCAGTTCTGCATGTCCTGCTTGCTCTTCTGGACGGCCTGGTCGTCGACGCGCCGCCGTCCGCCGGGCGTGGTGGGCCGGCGCGGCTGCTCACCGCCGGCGCCCTCGCCGGCCGCCTGGGGCAGCAGGTCGGCCGGCAGACCGTCGTCGGCCAGGCTGACGTCGGTGCCCAGCTGGGCGGCGTCGATGGAGGAGGCGGCCGGGCCGGCGGCCAGCTGCATGTCGATGCCGCTGCCGCCGGCGCCGGCCGCCTGGCTCAGCGCCGAGTCGGGCACCACGGCCACCGTCTGCTCCTCGCCGTTGGCGTCCTGGACGGAATCAGGCGAGGTCAGAGCTAGTGAGCCACGGCCGGGCGGTGACAGGCGGACACCGGAATCACAACAGGCAGCTAAAAACATGATCAACGTGCCGTGGGATACAATGCTGTCCGATCGCCAATCACGTCATATTATCACACCCGTCCCCAACTGAAACGTACCCACTCCTCCCAAATTCCGGACTCCCCCGCTCCCCAGCGCCTCGTTTCCCATCTGGCGCAGTCCCACAG
Organism: Amphibalanus amphitrite; assembly: GCF_019059575.1. NCBI lineage: Eukaryota > Metazoa > Arthropoda > Thecostraca > Balanomorpha > Balanidae > Amphibalanus > Amphibalanus amphitrite. The sequence continues at coordinate 106,254 of NW_024882686.1, read as the reverse complement.
ACTCTCACCTGCAGATGGATGACCTCGAGGACGACATACTGCTGTCCGTCCTGACCCTGGACGGCGACCATCTTCTGCTCGGCGCCGCCGCCGCGGCCCTGCTGAAGCGCCTCGCCGCCCAGGCCCACCTCCTCCTCCCCCTCGTCCTCGTACATCTCCATCGGCTGCTGGTCCAGCGCCTGGCGGCCAGAGGATCGCGGGGGGATGGGTTACCGCTCTGGCAACGCTCTGGCACTAACAGCGCTCGGCGACACGCAAGAAACTGGCGCCAGTAGAAAGAGCAACAGAGAAAAAAGAGATAGCAACAAAGCTCGAAAACCATCACTTCTATTTCTAAATTCCAAAAGCTACCATCGTTAATTACAATGAGTCAGGTGTAGATAGACAAACTGTGTTGAATCGTTCGTTCAAGATACTATTAGATTACTAAAGATGTCAAAATACAAACAAGAGCTCTGGATGGCAAAAATACAAATAAAATATAAGAAATTGACATTCATAAAATTGTCCGGTGTCGCAGCGGTTGAATTGCCGCCCTTACCGTCACTTTGGTCTCCCGTCCGAGTTTGAGGGCCAGCTGCTTCTCGGCGGCGCTGGCCTCCGGGTCGTGGATGGCCAGGTGGCGGATCAGGTTGCCCTTGTGGCGGAAGGCGCGGCCGCACTCGGGGCACTCGTGCGTCTTCTCGCGCGGCTGTGGCGGAATGTAGTTGGGGTTGTGGTAGAGGTTGACGTGCCGCTTCAGCAGCTGCTTCTGTCGGAACGACTGGTCGCAGTGCTGGCAGACGAACGGCTTCTGGTCGGTGTGGACCAGCATATGCGACTCAAGGTGCCGCTGCGAGGTTGACATGTACGGGCAGAGGTCGCACTTGAAACACTTCTCACCCTCGTGCGTCTTGCTGTGCAGCTGGAACACAAAACAGAAAAACGGCTTCAGCACAGGGAGACACTTATCAGACGGCACGGTCACGTCACGACGATCATATTTATTTGTCAGCTCAATTTAAAAATAAATTATAATCTAGAGTTAATATATAAGTGATTGGATACATTGGAATTGTAATAGCAAATTCCCTCACAACCCATCAAAAAAATTACTGCACTCACTACTCAACTCGGCTGAAGTGGCGTACCTTGAACGAGTAGCGGTCCGGGAAGCTCTTCCCGCAGCGTTTGCACTTGATGGGCCGGTCGGAGGTGTGCAGCTTCTGCACGTGGATGCGCAGGTCGGTCTTACGCCCGCAGGTGGTCGGGCACAGCTCGCAGTGGTAGACCGGCTTCTCCCCCGAGTGGATCTGCCTGTGCGCCTTCAGAGAGTTACTCTGCGTGAAGCGCGAGCCACAGATGTCACACTCGTACGGCTTCTCCCCGGTGTGGATCCGCAGGTGGCGCTTCAGCTTGAACGTGTCCGGCGAGGCGTACGTGCAGTGCGGGCACTGGTAGGGCCGCTCGCCCGTGTGCGAGCGCATGTGGCGGCGCAGCTTGCTCAGCTCGACACTCGAGTAGTCGCACTCTGGGCAGGTGTGCGGCTTCTCCTTGGTGTGGATGTAGCGCACGTGGCGCACCAGCTCGCCCGATGTGGTGAAGTTGGCGTCGCAGAACTTGCAGCAGTGCGGCTTGGTGCCCGTGTGCGTGTTGACGTGGTTCTGCAGCGAGGCCAGCGTCTTGAAGCCGCGCTCGCAGACGGAGCACTTGTGCGGCCGCTCCTCCGAGTGGGACTTCATGTGGCGCGACAGCAGGTACCTGACAACACAGCAGAATCGTCGATCGTCAGCAAAAAGATTCTTGAAATTTCTGAAAAGGTTAGCAAAGAAATGTGGCATAATTGGTAGTGTCCCGCTTTAGGTTCTTGAAGCTGGTGAAAAATAAACATTAATACACTTATGAATGAATGAATGAATGAATGAATAAATGAATGAATGAATGACAATAAATGAAGGAAGGAAGGAAGGAAGGAAGGAAGGAAGGAAGGAAGGAAGGAAGGAAGGAAGGAAGGAAGGAAGGAAGGAAGGAAGGAAGGAAGGAAGGAAGGAAGGAAGGAAGGAAGGAAGGAAGGAAGGAAGGAAGGAAGGAAGGAAGGAAGGAAGGAAGGAAGGAAGGAAGGAAGGAAGGAAGGAAGGAAGGAAGGAAGGAAGGAAGGAAGGAAGGAAGGAAGGAAGGAAGGAAGGAAGGAAGGAAGGAAGGAAGGAAGGAAGGAAGGAAGGAAGGAAGGAAGGAAGGAAGGAAGGAAGGAAGGAAGGAAGGAAGGAAGGAAGGAAGGAAGGAAGGAAGGAAGGAAGGAAGGAAGGAAGGAAGGAAGGAAGGAAGGAAGGAAGGAAGGAAGGAAGGAAGGAAGGAAGGAAGGAAGGAAGGAAGGAAGGAAGGAAGGAAGGAAGGAAGGAAGGAAGGAAGGAAGGAAGGAAGGAAGGAAGGAAGGAAGGAAGGAAGGAAGGAAGGAAGGAAGGAAGGAAGGAAGGAAGGAAGGAAGGAAGGAAGGAAGGAAGGAAGGAATGAGCTACTTCTTTCTTAGTAGAAGCAAAAACAACATTTTTAGAAATATTACCACCGAACGAATGAAACCTCGTGGTCTGGCTTTTCATTAGGGGAGAGTGGGGAAAGATGCCCAGGGTTTGACTATGTCATATATTATTCGAAAATGACGATCGGAAAGCCAAAACTTGGAGTTTCAACGGAAGCCGACATCATTTTTCTCCAAAAAAAAAAAACACTTTCGTGCCTGAAATATGATAACTTTTTTTGCTATTAAGCATTTTCCTGAAGAAGTGAAAGGGGGCATCTTACCCCACAGGGTGGAAAAGACGCCCCCTGGCGTTGGGTAAGATGCCCCCTGCACTAAAAGTGACATAAATAGGCACGTGAATCGCCTGAACGAATCAGTAGTCCCTTCGAGCCTGCGGTAGACACCAAACGTCATCGTAAGGGCCCTCAAAAGTAGTCGTAAGGGGCTTCAGAGGTCATCGTTAGGGCCATCATAGTCCAGCGTGGCCAAACAAGCCTCCGTGGTGGCGTTCAGAGACCACTGTGGGGCCCTTATAGGTCTTCATGATGACTGAGGGCCCTCGAGCCCATCGTGGGGACCTCAGATGCCAGCGCGGCCCGTGGAGCCAACGTGGGAGCCCTCAAAGGATGTCGTGAGGGGCCCTGGAACCAATAATGGGGCCCACAGAGGCCGTCGTGAGGGCTCTCAGAGTCAGATGCCGCCCAAAAAGTCGCTGTGTGGGCCGAGAGACCGCCATGGGGAGCACCCGACCGTACCGGACTCTCAATAGTCCCAGATCGGCTTTTGTCTCTCATCATAAGTATGTAATAAATGATTTGACGGGCTGCTTGAACCCTAGTAGCACACAACATTGATACAACATCGAGATATGTTGAAATCAGGTTGATTGTCAATATTGGTGCTTCAACACGAATTCAACATTGATTCAACGTTGATATCACGTTGAAATTTGGTTGTGCTTTGTTGAATCTTGGTTGAAGTTCAACATTGTAGTTCAACATCGATACAACATTGTCCCAATGTTGAGTTCACAATATCGACAGATGTAGAGTTTCAACATTGTGATTCAACATTGATACAACATTGTCATGATGTTGATTTCACAATATTGATAAAAGTAGAGTTCCAACATTGTGATTTAATTACTATATTGCCCCGCGGTTGTGTTGACACTTGACAATATTGAAGGGAGAATGCTCCCTCGGGTGTAAGGGGTCCCATGAGCTCGACAGGTCCTAAGGCGTCAATCGGACTAGTAAGGGTGGGATCACTGAGGTTCCAACTAGACGAATATGGTCTTATAGAAATAGTACCTATTGGTATCTTATATAAGCATATACGTCTTGAATATGACATGGGTATAGAGAGTTATAAAGTGAATCGATCCTTAAATAAAGATAGCTCTACTTCATAAATCCTTTTATATCATCCTCAACCTACGTTGAATTAAGCAGCATTATTGTAATAGGCATTATTTTATTCGGGTGCCACCGGTGCCATTCAAGTATCACGGACCACGGTAGGTCCTACCAGTCGTGCGCTGAGCTCTTTCAGAGACCGTACCGACTGGAATCTAGCGACCGTTGGGCGCTGACCGTTTTGAAGACGCGGCCGGCAGCGGGCGGTCCCATCCTCGCCTCCGGCTAGAGAGGGGGAGACCGCGACAGGGGACCGCGCGTCCCCATCCCGTTGTGCCGGCTCGCAGAGTGCGGACGGGTGTGTTGAGTGTGTGGTGTCCAGTGTCGTCTTGCGTCTCCTCTTCCGACCATGTAGGTTTCCGCCAGTTTCTGCTGTGTGACAATCAGTGCATTTATCCTAGTTCTTGCAGTGCTAAGTTAAAAAAAAACTGGCGCTGAAACGTTCTCTTCAAAATGGTGGCGATCACCGTCGTCATTTACTTGCCTGCGGCAAAGGGAAAAAGTGCTGCTGGTGGCGTAATGTAGCGCCATGCCTTGAAACAGGGCCCGGTAAGTATAAAAGAATAGATGCAGGGTAGTGGGATGCATTAAGGGTACATGCGTCATACATGCACTTACATAAGTATCTATTATCTGAGCTGAAAATGACTGAACTGAATTTACTCAAAGGCCCAATTTAGGTATTACCGTTGTTACATAGGAATCTCCGCTTTGTTACAGGAGTGCGAGGCTCGACGGGCGACTCAACCCCCACGGCCCTGACTCAACCGCTCAAGATGTGAAAATGGCGGAGACTGAGCGGCGGCCGAGGTTGTGTGACGTGACGTGATGTGTGAAGTGTAGCTGACTCGAAAAAAGTGAAGAGCTGTGCATATATCATAGAAATACATTTTCCCCCGGATATTGACTGTGACGGTGACACTGGAATATTTTAGATAATTACGGGATACGTGATTTCGTACACGTATAGGTCTGTCGACAACATCGAGACAATGTTGTATCAATATGGAAACAATGTTGAATCAACCAAGAATCAACATCGAGACAATGTTGTATCAACACCGAGATAATGTTGAATCAATCAGAAATCAATATCGAGATAATGTTGAATCAACCAAAAATCAACATCGAGACAATGTTGTATCAACATCGAAACAATGTTGTACAATGTTGTCCTGTCAATATTGATACGATGTCGAAATTCAACATCGTATCAATGTTGAAAGTGGCTAACAGATTGACATCGATACAACATTGTTGTCAATATTGATACAACATCGATACAATGTTGATGTGCTACTAGGGAAGGACAGCCTACGGATTTAGGGGGGCGTCTTTCCCCATCAGGACAGGGGGCATCTTACCCCAAGGTACCGAAGTAACATTAAATCAGCACAATTTGTTAGCCATAAAACTACACCCGGAAACAAACTGTTTGGGACACAGTACACGCATGTTAATGTATCACGACTATAGCAAGGGACGCAAAAATTATCTACCTTCTTTGATATTTACAATGTTTTGACGCTAAAATATTTTTGAAAGCAGCAAATAAAAAACATGCAATCACCAGCCAGCGGCCCGTTGCCCAACTGAGCTTCGCAAATTTTTGTGCAGTTAACATAGGCAGGCTTCCGCTTTACGCTAAGAACATTAATTTCCAGGTTCCATTCTTTGTTTCCCCGCTAGAGGGGGTGGGGCGTCTTTCCCACCCTGGGCATCTTACCCCACTCTCCCCTACGATTACTTCCTAGCCAATAGCCATGCTACTGGCCAAATCAGCCCGGCTTCCACCCACCTCTTTGGACTGGTATAGTTGCAGTAGCTGCACATGTGCGCCTGCGAGACCGTCTGGGAAGACTTCCTGGGAGCGATCCGCGTGACGCGGGCCTTGTCGTCCTCCTCACCCGACTCCTCCTGAAACGGACGGGTAAACCAGCGAACGCCGGTGAAAATACGAGACTTACACCTCGATCGAATTGAATATCGAATTCGACGTTCGATTTGGTATTCGGCCAGGCAACGGAGACGAGAAATTAAACAAGACAAAGCATAATCGGAGGAAAACAATATGACAAAATTTGAATACAAATACAATCACGCTAAAATTCGAAAGTTCTTTCAAAATCCACGGTTGGTGTGAAGCCTGGATGTATGGCGTGACGTTACGTAAGAAGCCTTATATAAATTGTATCTTAACATTGTTTGTAGAAAAAAAAATCCATGAAATGATATCACAAAAATCCTGCAATTACAAAACACAGAATCCTGCGGCATACCCGTCCGACCGTAACCCCGCTCCACGTACCTCCTCTGGCTGCTCGTCCCCGTCGTCAAAGTCGTACACGCCGATCGTCTGGTCGTCGCCCTCCTGCTTCTGGCCCTCCTCGGCGTCCGGCTGAACGGTCAGGTCAGGTCAGGCCAGGTCAGATCAGATCAGCAATAGGGCAGACAGGAAACTGAGATGTGGGTATGTAGCCTATCGGGGAGAGGTGCGAGTTGCATGAAGCTAACACTCCGATCCACGATCAAAATGCACCGCAAATAATCAACCAGTATAACGCCTTTTGGGGCGACTAACGGAGCGAGCGAGAGGGTGGGCCTTGCACGTGCGAAATTTTGAGGGGGCACCTCCAACTGACTTGTGCACGGCACCTTACTAGCCGGTCCCTAGCGATGTGCCAAATTTGAGCACAATCGGCCCAGCCGTTCTCGAGATCTGGAAGCGGCACCCTGCACGTGCGCACGTGCAAAATGGGTCCCATCTGACTTTTGCACGGCACCCTACTAAATGGTCCTTAACCGTGTACCAAATTTGAGCGCTATCGGTCCAGCCATTCTCGAGATCTGGAATCGACCCCTGCACGTGCGCACGTGCAGCAGCACCCCAACTCTGGCACATGGATATGCATTGCCTAGTGGGTGCCTACCTACATGCTAACTTTCAGCGCAATCGGCCAAGTAGTTACCGAGATATTGCAACAATTACAAAAGTGACACCTCTTCGTTTTGCACGTGGCACGTGCATAAGGGGTCACCCACATGCATCGGGAATAGTCCAATACTTGGTAGAAGGAACGAAGCTACCCTACAAAAATTACCGCGTGTAAATCGGTCAAGTGGTTGCTGAGATATAAGCCTCGCAAAAGCGTGACCACGGCCGGCCGGCCGGCCGGCCGGCCGCTCATACTCAGAAATTTCCGTTAATCTAAGGAAAGACTACGCTCGCTTCGCTCGCTCCGTAATCACGGTTACGGACAGTCAAAAACCAATCACCATGTCGTGATGACAATACTGACATGTTAACTAGTTACCTTCTTTTGACACTAGCGATTGCTATACGAGTACACCACTGTCAAATAGACCCACAATCCCACTGCGCGTATCGCCAAGCCAGCCTCACAGCACTGACCCGACCGGCGCCGGCCCGGGGCGGATGGCGGCCGGTCGCTGACCCAGAGGTCACCGGTCAAGGTCACGATACCACACTGTCGCTGAGCGCACTACCGCCGCCGGACGGAGTCGCGCATGGTCATGTAAGTACCGCTGTTTGGGTATTGGAAGCCTCGCAGCCCGCAGCTGATGTTTGCGGTTGTGAATGTGATGGAACGTTAGATACACCATTGTCGTTTCAAAATCTTGCATTGTTTTTCTTGTCTTTTCAAAATGACTGCTAGTTGGAAAAGGAAATATTCAAGCTATTTTACTGTTTTCGTAAGTCCCCACTTCCTAGCTGTGAAGCATCAGAATCGATAGAGGCTGACTGGCGTTGTTAAACTCTCACCGAAATGCTCTATCTGGTCAAACCAGGTAGGGAGGCACTCCTTCGATATTTCCACCGCATTCGCGGATTGCTCCCCGCTTCGGTGCCCCGTCGAGTCTCCGCTCTCCGCCCCCTCCCCCCCCCCCCGCACCTGACGAGCACCCCGAGCCCGCCGGAGACGGCGCTCGCAATTCGACACCGACCGCCACCGTCTCAACGAAGCCATAACTGTTACGACGATCGGATATCGTCGGCATGTGGTGTTGTATGACGGTGATCGCAGGTGGTATTACGGGACACTAGGGTTAGAAGCGAAGCTTATCAGCCATTGAGCTAAGACTGAATACGCAAAAAAAAAAAAAAAAAACTTATTTCAGGTCGTAATCGACGATAAGCAGAAATTGGACCCAAGTGATGTCCTTTCCGCCTGGAGGTTAAGGTGCTTGACATTCAAATTGGCCAAAGCATTGACTGGGATTGGCTGAGTGACTTTGTTTGTCTAAGACCCTACTAGAATCAAAAATTTCCAATAGAAAACTATAGACGCACAAAGATTTCAAATCAATGACTCCAATACGGTTCTCACGTCGTGAGTATGGGATGTGTTGACCCCGTTAGCACCGCCCGCCCGGACTGACCTGCACAATGAGCACATAGCTGACTTCGTCCGAGTTGCCGTCGGAGGGGACCAGTGTGACCGTCTGATAGGCGCCGCCGGCGGCGGCTGCCACCGCCTGGCCGCCGGCCGCCAGCTGCACAGTCTGGCCCGCCTCCCCGGACGCCTGCACCATCGCCGCGTCCGCCGTCACCGCCGTGGCCGTCCGCACCCGCTGCAGAGGAGCAAGACGGTCAGGTCAGGTCAGCGGTCAGTGGTCAGTGGTCAGAGGTCTAGTGGTCAGCTGGTCTGATCTAGGTAAATGTAATCGGTCTGTGTACTATTCACCGGCTATGGTTATCGGTAAGGTTTTAAGTCGGATCAGCTGTCGAGGCCACCGTCGAGTGACTCGGGCCGGTACCCACTGGTCTCATCTGGTCACTGTGGTCAGGTACCCGTCCGTTACGACTCGTAGTCCAACTCGTACTTTCGAGTTGATGCGTTGGTCAGGACACCCGGGGTGAAATAACTGGTCGTCATTGGTCAGATGAGGTATGAGGTCACTGATGGGATTCACTGGTCGGGGTTTGGTCGGGGTAACCGGTCCGTGTCACTCATGGTCAGAGCCAGGTCAAACGGCTAGTTGACTGCTGGACGCTCGCTTAATTACATCACTCAAACTGTCCTCACTCGAGCAAAACCTGATCCAAGACGTACTTGATGTCAGGACGCGTTACCTACAGTTCCTTTGGCATTCCAGATCCAATACCTCTGCGCCCACCGGGCCGCCACAGCGCTGTGTCACGCGGCTGTGACGGCGCCCAACCTTCACTCAATATACCCTGCCCCGACCAGCGACTGCACAGCCTACCTTGGATCGTCGCAGGCCGCCATCCTCCTCGGTGGCCTCTCGGATGAAGTACTGTCCCGACTGGTCCACGTACACCTGTCCCACCTCGCCGCCCGCGCTGCCGGCTACACCACACAACGCCGTCAGCGCCATCGGTCTCGGTAGAAACATGCTCGATCAGACGGGTTAGTGCTTATAACTAAACAATAGTATGAATACGCACAGCAGTTTTCATTGAAACTTGAGCCAAATGAAACGCTCGCGTAAAAGAACAGTTCCAACTCATTTACGATATATAGCGAGCTTCATTCTGAATAGCCAGTAAAATGAGCTGAAGGCTGATTAACTTAACCCTACCGGACCACCCATACGTAAGTTCCGTTCCATCAATATCTTGACTGAAAAACTGATGTTATTATAATGGAAAAGAAATTGATTGGCACAAATGTATTATTTTAGCAGATAAAAAGACCGAAACACAGAATAACCTTATTCTGCCATGTTAATGTTTTTCCCCATTATATTTTCAATGATCAACGCAAAAACCACCATCCATTATATTACATATGTAGTTTTGTCTTACCAGGGTCGCTGGTGTTAGTTTGAAGATCTTTCTGGAAATTATCCAGATAATTCTGGATGTCCGTCATGTTTTCTTGGGTTTCCATTTTCAGGCCGTCTGAAAAAGCGAAGGAATATCGGTAGATTATTATAATTGCCGTTTTGGTTCCAAAACACCAACTAATCAACGGGCAAGAATTGGGGCAAGTTCGGTACGCTGAGCGTTTTCTAGGAACGCTCGTCAAATGCTTGAGAGATGAGCATGGCATATCCAAGGGCATATCTATCCTTGTAATGATTTTCGAGCATCTCTACCGAAATACACCAGTAAATCGTGCTAAAACGACATAATCATATCACAAAATTATCTCTTATAATTGAGTTATAATCACGCGCAAATGAGACCGTTTCCTCTTCAAAAAATGTATCCCAGCTTGAACTGAGATGGTAGCAAAATCGCCGCCTCAAAACAGGGAACAAGACATTTAGATAGCCGATGTGGTAGGGTTCATACCTATAAACGATATTCGATAACTTTTGAAGTCATAAAAAACTTTCCCTCGTCAGCTCTGGCTCGAGGGTCGTCCGTCGGCTCAGTCTGCGGCCTCCCGTTTGTTTTTGTTTTGCTTTTTGCCACAAAAATAACAACAAAATTGTGCCGTAAACTTGTCGCTCAAAGCAGGAAAATTTAACGGGGTAGGCGGTAGGTAAGATTGATTATCTCCGTTCCGTATCCGGTAATGGCTCTCATACTTGTTTCTGCCATTTCCTTTCGTGTTGGAAGGTTTGGAAGACTGATCATAAACTCTCCGCATACCAGAAATAGATGTGCCTATTACTCCCAAGAAATTAATTCGTCTTTGAATCTGAATTTTCGATAGTAGAGTGGAGTGTTCAACAGGCCACTGCATCGATGAAAATGCATTCCATCGCCGTAGACGCCAACTATCCTGCCCCGTTGATGGCGTCTATAAATTGAGGATCCGGAGACCGGACAGCATCCGAACCAAGGTGAGGCTAGGGCTGAAATGGGTTCCTGTAGGGGACCGTCTCCAATTCGATCTAATTTTACTCCAGGCGCCCTCTTCGACAACGCGTTCAGGCTCACCTTCATGATTTTCTCACTACTGGCGCTAGCGTAGGGGATGGGAGCGACCTCTGTCGGGGAATATGGACGTTCCTGCCGATTCGCGTCGGTTTTACGCATTGCAGGCAAGTATCCAGTGAAACGCATCCTAACTGTGATACGACGAACCTATTAAAAGTGGTATTTTCCATGAAACGTGACTTACCTGTCGACCTTCCCGAGAAACGACGGCGTAATGGCGTCCCAAAATGGCGGTCGATGCAGTGAAAATTTAATAGTGATGACAAAATATTATGCCAAGTACGAAGCTTATTTTGCACTCATCGGTGAATTCATACAAAATGAAATGCAAAAATAAATTAACGACAGTTCACAACCTTAATCGCACAATTATGTAACAAGGGAACAATAGATTATTAAAATCATAAATAAAATGATCTCGTTAAAATGCATATTTTACCATATATTGCAAAACTAGAATACAAATGTTTATTCAAATTTCTGAGCAAATAATTTACGATGTTTCAAACTTCAGTCAAAAGGCATTTACAACAACGCTCTGAAATATCTGACAAAATCATCAATTTTATTTCTTCTCTATTCCGCCATCTTTTGCTGTTTTCCGGCGTCGTGGCGGTCGTCGCGCGGTGTTGTTTTCCGGTAGGGTGGACTGCTGGTGTTTATTCCGTACTTGCTCACGATTGCTTCCAACAGAAAACATCAAATGAATTGATTTTAACGTTGGTTTAAGATTGATAGGTGCGTGGGAATGATGGTAGTGTAGTGCATTTTACCTGCGCCGCCTGCCGCACTTGCGGCTCTGGGGCGTTATACGATAATGACTTTGATACTTTTGTTTGTTATGATAATTTCACCCTGTTTAAGCATATTCCCAGCTATTGGTTTCAATATTTGTATGTTTAAGTACTATTCTCTTTTTGTTCGACTTTTCTTTGTTACGATCTCTCATATTTCATTCTTGTTTCGTGGAAGGCTTTTTGGTTTAACATTGAAAAAGGTATTTGTGAGATTTGTTAAGCTCCACTTAAAATAATATTTAACTACATATGTTTTCATGGTTGACACACACTTCCTTTATTATCCAAGCTATAAACTGGTTGATGCCCCAAGTGCACCAAGGCTGAAGACATAAATAAACAATATGATCCAACCTTCTATCAGTGGGGGAAACTGTGGTCAAATCTTCTATTTTTGGAAGCCTTCCATTTTTGGAAGGACCTTCCATAAATGGGTATGCATTTTCCAAAAATGGAAGGCTTCCAAAATTGGAAGGTCTAATCTCAGTGTTCCCAACTGTGATTCACATTCTTTGATTTAAGTTACGGCCTTTTTAAATGTGTAACATTAATAGTTGATTTTGCCATTTATGATCATTGATATAAGGAGAAGCAGCAGTGCTAGTGTTGGTAATACAGGCATGCTATGTCAATGTACATAGTGATATAATAGCATGGTGTCCTGGCGCACTGCTCTCTTTTTCTACTTCTAGAGGACACATAGAAATTCAGAAGAGAAAACAGCTGGTCAATAACCAACCAGGAGGAACACAGCTATAGCCCTGACAAAAAATGGTTTAAATCAAACTTACTATTCCTCATATAAATTGAAGATTCATGCTCCTTCGATAGAAAGTAACACGAAAAACGGCGCAGCAACGCCTATTTAATTCGTCCCATATTCCGGAAAAAAAACATTGAAAAATGACGAGACCTCCACCCAAATGTTTGGCAAAAGCCTTAAAAAATTGAAATCAACCACACAATATGCTAATAAATGCAGAAAATGGCAACAAATACAAGTTTTACTTGCCACTACACTCCCGAAACCGCCGCACTCTGTCCAGACAATTCCGCACTGTAAATATAGTCGGCGGTATCGAACAAGCATGGCCCGTCACTAAAGTACTTTTAAGGATATTTACTTTTCGTTTTTGATGCTTTTTGCTTACAAAATGTTTGATAAAGTCTTATAAAACCATCGTTTGTAGTTAAATTTTTGTCAATTTTCCACGACTCATTACTTTGAAAAATTACCTAAAATACATCCACGCTAGGATTTAGGCCTCCACGCTAGATTATGGACACTTCACTATGGCGAATAGAAAGCGACCAGGGGCGATAGTCGCATTTGCCTCATGTTCGGCGGAAATCGGTAAGTTCCAACATATGCGCAACATTTTCTATATTTGGGTACGATGACGTCGTCAGCGTACCCATTTTTGGAAGGTGCGTACCCATATATAGAAAATCCTTCCAAAAATGGAAGGCTTTCTAAAAATGGAAGATTTGACCACAGTTTCCCCGACTGCTATGGCAGACTGCTGACTGGGTCTGTTAATGAGCTGAGGCTGAATACTGCATATTATAATCAGAAGTGGTTTAATGCTTGAGATAGGAAGCATTGTAAATCCCTTGCTTTTTACTAGCTACTTTCATTATTTGTGTAATTGTTCTTGTCTGGAATGCTTATTTTAACAATATTTTTCTTTTCAGTGGGTGATGTGAAATAGCTGCCAAGAAGAAGGGCATCTGAGAGCTACACAGCAGATCAACACACGAGGGTGACAGCCAGTTGTCACTGAATTGTCTAGAACAATGAGTGTTATCATACGGCTCCAGAACCTGCCATGGTCGGCAAACTCTGCAGACATTCGGCAGTTCTTCCGTGGGCTGTCTATTCCGGACGGAGGGGTCCACATTGTGGGCGGCGAGCAAGGAGATGCTTTCATAGCATTTAGGTAAAGGTCATTTATTATTTCATCAACTGTTATGTTTATGTACCTATTGACCAATGTTTCAGGAAATTGTCTGGTGTTATCCACTCTTAACTAGGTCAATCACACTTTTTAATGGCTTTTTACCAGTATGTTTTTTTTTGCATCAACTCTTTGAAAAGAGTGATTATGATGATGTTAGTCACTCACTTCTCATTTAGAAACTAAAGCTTCAAAATGTTGACAGTTGATGCTCCAATTTCTTCTCTCATTTCCTTTGGCAGCTACTTGAGGCAAATTTTATTCACAAGATGTGATCAAGTGCCATCCCCTCTTGTTGTGACTTGTCCTTTTCTTCTTCTTGCAATGCTATTTTTGTTTGACAGCTGGTTTGAACTATCATGCTAGGTTTGACAAGTTTCATCCAGATTACTGGATTTAACAAGCATAATTTAGTGTCATGGTCATTGTCAATCCTAGCTCTCAGGTTATTTTATTAATGCTGACTACACATGAAGGTAATGAAATAGTCAGTTGGATCTAATGGAATGCCAAGATGTTTTCCACCTTTTGAACAAGGTTAGAAGCACAGGATAATGTATGAGTCCCTGTGTAGCAATATCATGCTTAAAGCTCAGTTTCGATCGGCACTAAGGATCGATCGCTCGGTAATTATTTCGGTTATTTTTTATTATACTAGGCGGGGATTTTATATTAACAGAGAAATACGTATCACTCCCGAAGCATCACCACACGATAAGTCTATTCGTAGCTCTTAGTCCTTTACCGTGACGGTCTTCAATGATGCGTAAAGGCGGCTCGGAATCGTCGCCGCTATGGCGTGCGGCTGATCTGCGGCGAAATCGAAACGGTGACTCCCGGTATCTGTTTCACGGCGGAGCGCTACAGTGCGCTGCGCGCGTCGGCGCGTTGGGTTTCCATGGCAATATCAACAAACTTCCCTCTGACGCTGCGCTATGACGTCATTGCAAAACGCTAGCACCGCGGCGCCAGCATCATCCGCACGCTAGCAGTATTCGCACTTAAACTTCTGTTCAATCGGTACTAGGTCCTTCAAGGTCTCTGTTCGAAACGCGATTTATCATAAGCTAACGGATCGCACGCAGCGTCATTCGAGTGACGTCAGGGGTATGCCTCAGCTCCCAGCGCGCGCAGCGTCGGGCGGTGAAACAGGGCCCCCGGTGTCCGTTTCGCCTCGATCCTGTCGCTGCACAGCACCAGGTTACGGGGACCGAGACGGAGACGGGCGCGGGCAACACCTGAGCACCAGCAGCGCCGGTGTGTCGAGGCCAGCCCCGGACACCGCCCGCGTTTGCTGTACTTTTAAAAGATACAGTTATTAGAAATCAAACTTTTTGCAATGATTTTATTTACAGATGATCAGATGGTCTTTGCTCCTAAGATCGCGTAAAAACATTTGATCTAGCTTACTTTCTACTATTTGCATCTTTTGAACATGACCGCATTCATTATTTTTTTTTTTCAAAGCGCAGACAAAACGCTGTAACATGCGGAATAACTACAACTACTGAACAGCATAATCGGCACACTTGTCGATTGGCCCAACTTAGCGAACGCGAGTACGTATGGGGACGATACATGCATAGTTTGATATGATAATGATAGCTATTACGAGGCATAAACCATCAATACGGATAATGCTTATCACATACCGCGGATACGAATCCTGCTAGGTCTGAAAAGCTCAAACACAACGAAACAGAACCTTTTCAACGGCCCAAATATTCCCTGGGTATATTTGAATCGCCCAATCAGTTGCCTTCACCGTCACGCTGGCTCGGAAGCCTAAAACACAGGAGCTTCATCGCTTCACGGGTGTCAACTGTCGTCGCAGCGATAATCCCTGTACATTGTACATATTGGGAGTAGGTGCGGATTACGGTACCACGCGCGGGTGCTTTCAACTGGGCACCTCTCGAACTACTGATAGCGGAGCCTCGTACACGGGCTTCTTTCATGTCTTCGTGAAGGAGCTTTTGGTGTGATCCGAGACTGAAGCAGATGCCACCGTGCGCGGCATCACTGAGTCTTCACGACAGCACCAGCCAATCATACGAGGGCTCGTGCTTGGCAATATGCTACAATAAGTCATACACAAACAGTATGTTTTTCGTACCCTGCCTCGCCACACACAAAAACAATCATTGTCCATGCACCTTGTCCTATCGTTCAAACGAAGTATCATTTGACCAGAACCACTCATGCAGAAACGAAAAAAAAACTATCACGCATTGTGTTCATTCCTGACTACCACGTGTAGCTTATAAACGACGTACGGTTGACGATTTACGACATAGTAGGTAAATATGTAATAGGTTTGGGGCGCAGTGGCTAGTCGAATTCGTATGTGGAGTTTTATCATCTAACATGGCTCAAATAGGGCAAAACATAACTCGCTGATACGAAGCAGGCCTAACAAACCCGGCAATCACAGGCTGGGGAAACGTCGCCAGACCTGATAGGCTATTAGGGGATTTTGTGCATTTACTAGCATGATTTCTGACGGCTCGGTCAGGAGCACGGGTCAATTTATAAACTGTTGAAGCACAGGGTTGATGACAATGGTTTGGTGTATGATTCTCGCATCTGCTGACTCCGGTTGCACGTTTTTTGTTTTGGCATGGGCATTCATGTTCAGTTCAAAACACGATCAGCATGGTCATTCACGATCAGGTCAAGACAATCCTGCGGTCCCTGTCTGGATGGGAATTCAAAGCAGTGGCGTTCACTTTGTAATGCTTAGTAACATTGGGTTCCATGACAACTGAACCAGTGACAGCTGAACCAGGACAACTGAACCAGTGACAACTGAACCAGTGACAGCTGAACCAGGGACAACTGAACCAGTGTCAACTGAACCAGTGTCAACTGAACCAGTGTCAACTGAACCAGTGTCAACTGAACCAGTGACAACTGGACCAGTGTCAACTGGACCAGTGACAACTGAACCAGTGGACAACTGAACCAGTGACAACTGAACCAGTGACAACTGAACCAGTATGACAACTGAACCAGTGTCAACTGAAACAGTGACAACTGAACCAGAGACATCTGAACCAGTGACAATTGAACCAGTGACAACTGAACCAGTAGCCCAGCCAGCAATTTTACTCCGGACCCAAGCAGGCGGAAGTGAGGCTTGCCCGACATTTTTAGTCGGGCGAAAGTCGGCTAGCGCTTGGGCTAAAGCCGGCTAGCGTCTGGGCAGTCGGCGTATGACTCAAAAAACGCCGACTAAAGCCAATGTTCTGCCGGAGGTATGCGCGCTCGGCGAGCTCAGGACAGCCGGTTTATATAGCCTTGGGACAGCCGTAGTTGCGCCCTAGTTGTGCGGCGTTTGGCGCAAGCCCGATGTAAGCCCGAGCAGTCAATCCATTTATATACCGGAGATTCCTCTGGGCCCAGGCCGGCTGAACTCTGCCAAGCCCACGTTACATGCCCTGTCTGTCCCGAGTTAAGCCATCAAAGTGAATATTATTTATACGTTACTAACTATTCGGGCGTCCCAGGTGGGCGTAACGGCTACCACACCAGTTCGCGACCACCAGGCTCTGTCAGCCATGTCAGCCATCGTACGGCTCTCGGACGGACACTTTAATAGATCGGACACAGATCAATTGGCAGACCGGCAGATTGGTACAGTCCGTCCGTCCAGTCACGCGCTACCTTATACCTATACAGCGCAGTACGACATTAGAATTGTTTCTGGTTCAGTTGTCCACTGGTTCAGCTGTCCACTGGTTCAGTTGTTCGCTGGTTCAGTCGTCACTGGTTCAGTTGTCCACTGGATCAGTTGTTCGCTGGCTCAGTCGTCACTGGTTCAGTTGTCCACTGGTTCAGTTGTCCACTGGTTCAGTTGTCACTGGCTCAGTTGTCACTGGTTCAGTTGTCACTGGTTCAGTTGTCCACTGGTTCAGTTGTCACTGGTTCAGTTATCACTGGTTCAGTTGTCCCTGGTTCAGTTGTCCCTGGTTCAGTTGTCACTGGTTAAGTTGTCGCTGGTTCAGTTGTCACTGGTTCAGTTGTCCCTGGTTCAGTTGTCTGCCTACCGTATCATTGGCGTCGCATATACAATCATACCATACACAAATCGTGTTTAGTGGGCGAACCGCTTGTCCTCAGCCTAGATTGAGCACTTCTGGAATCGTGCAATGCCGGAAGGTCGAGGTGATGTTCTGACTTAGATCTGGGAAGGAAATCGTTCATTATCTGAGTCTACCGTTTCATCTGGGTTAAGCTCCTCCCAACTAGTAAATTAGCTAAGAAAGGTGCCTTTTTCCTCATGCTCGTCAGATGGGTCATGCTGTCCAGAAAGTTCTTTGTAAATTTCGAGATCCAGCTGTCCAGGCTTTCGCTACAAATCCGTCAAGCACTGGCGTTGCACGTTGACAGTTTGTGCGTTGCACAGCGTTCATATGCTGTCTCGACGGTAGCCTTCGACTCTCTGCAAACGACAGGTCCTATCCTGGCGAAATAACGCATGTCACGACGGAACATTGGGCACCTTTTTGAAATGTTACGTCGCTGTTACGTCGCTAAAAGGGCCAATGTCGACCAATCGCAGCTTGGGAACGCTGGCCGCAACGTGAGGCCCCGGATACGAAACCATTATATTGAACCCTTTATCCGTTAGGGTTGGCAAAGCCATCATTTGCCTGGTTTGTTAGGTTTGTGACCTAAAGTTGACCCCTAGTCAAAATTCACATCGAGATCAGTTCGCAAAAAGGACGTCAAAAAGATGATACGCGAAGTCAAACTTAACAATTCGAAATCACCTTTGACATTTATTTTTTTTTTTAATAACATGGATATTTAACCTAAGCCATAACCATAAGCTGTTTTGTTCACCTCAAGAGGTTTACAGGGGTCTGATTTAGCATACGTTCATCGAGGTCGAAATTTAGAAATCACGTAAATGTGCTTACTTTTGAATCGCTACTATCAGGTCTTACCATACAGTCAAATAATATATTGATCATCAATAATAGAAATGGGTGGCGTAATAAGCAACAAGAAATCAATGCCTAGCAAAATAACAACCTCAGGGGATGTCATCAGTGGACCATCCATAATGAGGGTTTACTGTGCACTGTGTATTATATTATATTAAACACCCGTAGATCATCCACGATAACCGAGGCTACATTGCTCAGTGTCAAAAACATACATAAAGCATGCATAAAACGAACGATTGGGGAGGTATAAGAACACGCATTCAAAACATGCTCTCGAGCAACCGCGCTTTACATATTTGCTTTACATTTGCTTTACATTACATGGCTTTATACATTTGTGACCAAACTATAACAAGCCAAAGGCCTCAAAGTTCAGACTTATATGCTGAAAATGCAGTACTGGTTACGAGAAACGAATGCGTATCATTAGATGTAGGCAAATGCACCGCGCTCCACAAAATTTCTCCAGGCAGCAGTTGTTAGAGGGATCTATTTTTACATTTGCATGGCGCTGCCGCTTCTCCATTCGTACAACATACGGTAGTTGTTTATAAAAGCCATCCAGGCTGCTATATTTATGCTTCATGCTCTTTATTCTGACTTATAATCGACCGATCGTCTTTTACGTTATTTTCGTCATTACGCAGAACCTTTCCCAGAACCAGAACCAGAACCTTTTGTGAGAGAACCTTTCGGCGAATTAATGATTGGGGAGGAGTAAGGAAAGAAGGCAAACATACACCAAGTTCTCCCTATCGCGGAGAGCCATCAGCACCCCCGCAGAGGAGCGTTGGTCGGGCCGTCCGACCCCAATGCTGCCCGGTCGCGGATGAGGGAACTTGACCGTCACAAGGGCTTCGGGCTGTTACCAAAGAGTGTGACAGTGACCGTCAAACACGAGCTGGACGGTGCTCCGTTACCTCGACGATGCTTAGACGGGCTTACGACCAGCCAGTCATACCTTCGTCACCGGTGGCGATGATTGGAATCGATATACCTCGCCAGCGTTGCTTCAGAATCTGTGACTGGCCGAGATGACATCGATTTGGATCAGTTATGCGGCAAACGACGCTCTGACTGGAAATTGGCATGCCTGCGACGACTGCAGAGGAAAAACACTTATCAGGAAACGCACTACTAGACGGACAAAGGTACCCACGCCGTGGCGGTGGTCTTGCACATCACGCTGAAACTGAGAACACTTCCCGCTGCCCATTGAAATCGGCTCGTGGACCACGGAGGGACGTGTAGCAATGGGCGTTCGAAGTTTAGTTTAGCTTCTTAAAGTCGTCGTGGACGGGGACACCCCATTTAAAGACGAAGTCCTATAAGAAAACAACGAAAGGTCGCCAAAAGGGCCTACACGCAACTTGGATATTTTCTAAGCCAGTGTCAATCGAAAGATAGTTTTCGCGGTTCGTTTTTTTTTCATATCGCCTGATGCCCCGAAGTCATAGGGCTACAACTCTAACTAAAGTATTCGAAAACTCGTCTCTGCTGTAGTGACTGTAAGCAAGCCCTACATAATTCTCCCGAACACTGAACACCACGTGGAAGTTGTGACTTCAGAAGTGGCAGCGAAAGTCCATTTTTTATTAAAGGGACCCTCCCACCTTAACATTAAATTTGAGCTGAGATAGCCAAAATGGGGTCCCTGGCTCACAATTACCGGTTTCGGCACTCACAACATCGAGAAATGCCTTAAATCAGAAATATTGAATTTAAAAATTGCAGCATTTTGATTCAGAGGGGCTAATGCTTAGGAATACCCCTCTGAATGTGTGACGTCAGCGCAGATATCTAACGATTTTTAAATGTTTGACTAAAACGTTTTGTAGCACGCGTACGTATATGCTATTTGCGCGCAACATCTGCCGCAAACGCCGCACTTCTAAAATAAAGTCGCTAGAAACAGCGGAGATCCCAAAAAAGTAAACAAAAGTAAAAGTCTAATATCTTGAAAACCGGTGAATATTTTTCGATGAAATTTGGTAGATATTCGTTTTCGCTCTTTCTGAACCGAGCGACATCACTTTCATGCCAATTCATAAACTTTTTTGAAGGTGGGAGGGTCCCTTTAACTCAAGAAAGATGTTTCGTGGGACGTTACATGGATACCTACCTATTCGCTGCAACGAATTTTCTGACGATCACTTTGATGCTGAGTTAGGTACTGGGTAAACCTATTATGAACTTTGATCGCCGCAACACCTTCAATTAAGGGGGGGGGGGGCACTGCCGACTTTTGGTCCCATTCTTTCCATGCAACGCCCATAGGGCTAATGTTAAAATGACAAAATCAAGGGGGGCACGGTGTCATCCCCCCGTTCCGCCGCCTATGCTTAGCGGAATGCGTCAAAGTAGAATATCCAAAGGTGTTTCTGTACATTGGCTTAAGTTAAGCGAAACTTAGTTAAGCCGCTTATAACTAGGTAACTGCCGTATCATTCTGAAAATGCCAAATATCAGCACGCTCATGGCTGGTGGCCCGTCTGTGAAAACTTACCCTGCGTGTCTGTGCACCTGTAGTGTATCTAATTCGTCTCGAGTTCTGCACAGATAACCGGGTCTCACGTCAAGCACTTGCCTCAGTCAGCAATCTAGGTGAAAACCAATTGACCTATGATCAAGTTACGTGGCTGCTAAATGTTCGTGTACTTTCCGGCCTCAGCGACGGAGAATCAACGACCTTGGACTTACAAAATATAGAGCTGTGCGCGCGCTTCTTCGCTTACGACCTACTTTATCATTTTATTTCTGGAGCTTATTGTCATGTGAACTATTTATTACGGACCCCGGACTAGGAATATCTTGACGGCTCCGATTCGGGCCGTTGGAAGTTCGGTAGCCGGTTGCACGCCCAAATAGAATTCCCGGCGTAACAGGGGACTTCTCTGATATCTCCGCCTGGGTGGTGGCACTTTTTTTCTTGTTTGTGCGCCCTCCTACAGTGGGGGCAGCGCACCACAGACCGTGACACTCTGACGTGCTTTGTTGTCTGGTGGAGGTCACAGAAAGCACAGCGCCGGACTGGCTTTGTGTCTGTCAGCTCTGTGTGGCCGCTCCTGGGATGTGTTTTCTGGTTGAATGACCAGTTGACTACTCCACCGTCGGCCCGCTCTGCCGGTCTCGGCTGGTGGCGTCGAGTGACTCCGAGCGGCGGCAGGCGGAGCACGAGCTCAGGCTATATCACAACACCGGCATACAGCATTGGTGCACGTCGCAGTTGCTGCTCTTCGCGGGGCCGAGGGAGTAGCGACTCGCTGGCTTGAGAGCGGAAGATTGAGTGACACGCCTAGCGGAGCAGTGTCTCCACTTTCCCCCACTTGAAATACCCGAAATATCTTTGACTGCTGGGCGTCAGGTCTCGCATTAGATGACCTAAACCAGATCGCCTTGGACTTGGCTTAGTGAATACGCTGACTGATGCAGAGGACATTTTCGACTATGTCCTCCCTCAACCCCATCCCCAACTTCGGGAGTGGCCCATTTGCACATCCCCAAAGCGATTCCGATAGCTGAGGTCTGAGTTGGTCGAAAGCTCAATCAGTAATATCGGCCAGCTTTGCGGTTCTGCTCAGTTTCGGCTGTTGGCCAGCGACTATCTACGACGGGCCATTATCTTAAAATAAAAACTCGCTGTTTTACCTACCTATTGCATTCGCCACTCAATGCAAAGCTTAAAATTATGGCTGGTCACTGGTCAGGGTTGTAGCACACGTTCTTATTTCTTGTTATTCGAGCTGTTTCGTTTCGAGTCTTAGTTGTTGGGTCGGGTGAATGCGTGCACGCAATCGACTGAATTTGACGGCTACATCCTTTACTCTCAGAGCTTATTATTCCGTGCTATGTTGTAAGCTAGCGATTTCTATTTCTCAACTCTATTTCTCAAAGTTTCTATGGTATAGGTAACGCTGAATTAATGTGCGACTGGGATGCAGTGGTATTACGGTCTTGTTACAGGACTTCGTACTTCTCGTCCCAGCTGAAACGAGCGTACTACGTATTGCACTTCTTGAGATAAACAGATCCATTAGTTCACTAAGAGCATGGCTATAACCAACACTCAACAGATTTGGCTTTAGCATTGTGCTACTGCTTCCTAAAAGGAAACCCCATCATCCTTTCGGTTGCAATTAAGCCTGCTTTTGAACTTGTCGGGTGGACAGTTTGACCTGAGGTCAAGGTCATGTGATGACCGAAAATGGCCAGTGCTTATCACGCAGAACATTTGATCGTTATCCACAGCACTACTCGATTATCGTTGTTGCTTGCTTTTCTTGCTTGCTTTAACACTTGCTTTTCCCTTACTTTAACCCGGCAGGCGGTGGGCCTCCCGGCCACCTTCCGCGCGGTGGGGGGGGGGGGGGTGCATTCCCCCCCCCCGTATCTCCGAAACTACTGGACGGATCGGTAAAATTCAAAGGGCGTTCGATAGCCCTGTCAAATTTGTTGTAGGAAAACAAATTTCATTGACCTCGGGGTCACTGATGACGTCACAGGTCAAGTCAAAGATACAATGTTTCACCGTTCCCGGGTCTTCTAGGGAATGCGCTATTACACCGAGGAAAATGCATTTTGTCGAAAATCAGCGCGCTTAGTACATATGCTGCTATTAGAGTTCACTGACAATACCAGGTCAGGTCCCAGGTCAGGTCACCAAGGGTCAGCACATGAACCCAACTTAACTAAGGTTGTGCGATGCATGTTTAGGGCCAATTTTTCATTTCCAACTCGATGGTGTTGGTTACGAGCGAGCGAGCGCAGCGAGCGAAGCGAGTCTTTTCAATATAACGGAAAAATCTCAGTATGAGCGGCCCGGCCCGGCCCGGCCTGTAACGCTATAGAGAGGCTTATATCTCAGCAACCGCTGGACCGATTGGCCTGTGGTCTTTTTTGCTGGGTAGCCCCATCCCTTCTACCCCGTAATTGACTACCTACTTTTGATACACCTCCAGTGGCGTAGACAGGGGGGGCCATGGGGGCCATGGCCCCCCCTTTCCGCCCAGCCGCCCAAATGGCGCCCCAATTAGCGCCGACTAGGCTGATGCCGTTTTACAGAGAGAACATGAATTAAAAAGTGATGTGCAGGCAGGGATCGAACTCAATATCACTTTGGGGTGCCTGGACACCTAAATAATCTCCAGGGCACCCCCAAATACGACCTGAGCCCCCAAATGTTCAAGGGCGCCCCTCCGGAAACCAGAATATTCCGAACCCCCAGGGTCGATGGCGCCCCTGAAGAGCCGCTGGCACCCACCTAAACGGAACAGTCGCCCCATTAAAGCTTGATGGCGCCCCTCTAGAGCACCCGGCGCCCTTCTGAAGTTCACAGCTGCCCCAATCGACCCATCCAAGATCGATCCCTGAAACCACTGGCGCCCCTCTAAAGCACCCGCATTCTTCTCAAGATCACAGTCGCCCTATCCGAGATCAATAGCGCCCTCAAGAGCCACTAGCGCCCCACCCCCTTGAGACTGAAGTCGTCCCGCTTGAGACTAAAGTCGGCCCATTCAAGCCCAATGACGCCCCTTCAGAGCGTCCAGCGCGCTTCTGAAGATCACGCCCATCTAAACGAAGGTTACAGCTGCCCCATCTTAAGATCGATGACAGCCCTCTGAAACCAATGGCGCCCTTCTAGACTACCCGGCACCCCTCTGAAAATCACATTCACCCCATCCGAGACAACGCCCCTGGAGACTACAGTCGGCCCACCCAAGCTCAGGCCCCTCCAGAGCCTCCCTGCGGCGCCCTGCTGAAGGCAACAGTGGCCCCATCCATGCCCAATGGCGCCCCTCAACGCCGTTCTAAAGATCACAGTCGCCCCATCAATCCGAGGTCGCTGGCGCCCCTCAAGAGCCACTGGCTCCCACCTGAACCGGGGATTCAGTCGGCCCATCCTTGATCAATGGCGCCCCTCTGAAATCACTGATGCTCCTCTGAAAATCCCAGTCGGACCATCCGAGATCAATGGCGCCCCTCCAGAGCGTTCGACGCCCTACTGAAGGCAGCAGTGACCCCATCCAAGCATTGCACCCCTCTAGAGCACCCGGTGCCCTTCTGAAGATCACATTCGCCCTATCCGAGGTCGTTCAGACGCCCTCCAGTAGTCACTGACGCGAAACTGAATGGATACTTCGGTCGCCCCGCCCCATTCAAGATTGATAGCGCCCCCCCCCCCCCCCGAAACCACTGACGCTAGGCAATTATTTGACAATGGGGCTTTCTCATCGACACTAAGGGCCCTTTTCAAGATGCAGCAGCTAGGCGGCGCCGAGCTGGGCTTGGATGTGCCAAGCGTTCCTTATTAGGCAGCCTTGTAAGTGCCACCCTCGTTGCGATACCGCCCCTCAACGCGACGCTGCCCCTTCACCGTACAATGCCACCCCTCAATGCAAGTGGCGCCCCTCAGCGCTCTGCCGCCCATTATTGCGATGCCGACAGCGCCTAGCAGTGCGGTGCCGCCCCCAGCGTAAGCGTTTTTTTATTGAACCTGCTTGGGGTGTTTGAACACCCACTTCTAACTCAGCTTGTGGGCCACGTCGAGACACGCAGTAGGCGGCGTTCGAAAGAGCGTCAAAAACTATTACAAAACTATTAAGATCATTTTAAGGTTAGGTCGAACCGGTCGAAGGTCAGGTCACCAGCGACAACCGAAAATCAAATTTCGCCGATGTTGACATTTTTCGACAAAGCGGCGCATAAGTCAGGATTCAGAAAGAGATTGAGCTACAGCGCCGCAGCAAAGCGCATATTCGATAGCTCTTTTTATGCTCTCTCTTATTATCTCAGATTTGACCTAAGGTAAACGTTTTAGCCTCAAAATATACGTTTTCGCGGAGGACGTTTATCTGTAATACCTTTTGGCTCAGACCTGCACGAGATTAGTTTAACCAGCATCGTGTTCCATTTTTAGAGACAGACGAGTCAAATGAACTAGAATTTGACATTAAAAGGGCCTTTGAGAATTTGACCTAAGGAAAAGGTCATAACCTAACCGGTAAAGGTCATATTGCATATTAGTCGATCCATATTTTCGAGAAGGAAAATAATTATGTAGGGTGTTTCATTGCTCTACCATACCTCTATAGTCTATCAAAAGTTATTGTCCAAAATCTACTGGAGACCTTTCATGACCTGAGATGACCTCAGTAACATAAAAATGGTCACATCACGAGTGACATTTACAGATTAAATGTGTCATATTAACCTGCATCCCGATGGTTGAGATTGTTTTCGTTCAGAAGAAGAGCATTTTAATTGTCTCCCATTAATCCGCGCCGTGCTGGAAGGGGGGTTACGCCCCCCTTAGGTTTTTTCTCGCGAATATCTCGAAAACGGCGTAGCGCAGCGCCTGCGCTGTCTTTGTTACTACACCTGTTCATACATCTTTTCTACACAGCTTGTTAAATTTCAGATGAGGGTCGTTCAAGGTCAGGTCACTAGGGCACGTCAAGTGACCTTGCCTCAAAAAAAGTTAAAAGACCCGCTATAGCTACACCGACTGAACGATCACTTTTGAAACTTTCAGATAAGACTAACAATATGCATAAGTCATAACATGTTCATCTCGAACTTTTTATTTCTGTGACCTAAGGTCAGGTCAATTTTGGGACCTCAAGTCAGTGGGAGAAAAGTGAAATGCGCCTCTTTTGGACGAATGTCGTTTAAAAACCCCTTAAACATCGGTTCATAGGTAAACATAACACACTGAATCGTAACAATGCACCTGTGTCCTTTTATGTGCCCTCGAGGTCATCTCAGGTCATAAACGGTCACCTATTTTGTCACCATAAACGGTTTTTTGGCCTTAACTTTTGATAGAGACGTGCTAGAGCGGTGAAAACACGTCAGATGTTGTCAGCTCGACGATACGGATCGACTGATCTGCAGAATGACCCTTTCCGGTCAGGTCATGACCTTGGCCTGCGGTCAAATTTTTAAAATAACCTTTAAGGTCAACGTATAGTTCATTCGAAGCGTCTCGACGAGAGGAACACGAGGCAGGCAAAATAAATATCGTCACTGTCTTGAACCAAATGTTATTGCAGACAAACGCTTTTCATAAAAACTGTTATTTTTGGAATTTTTGCCCTCTGGAGGCTAAACCATTGACCTGAGATCAAATCCGAGAGCAATATTCAGAAAAGCCTGTAAAAGGGCTATCGAATGCGTTTTTCCGCGGCGCTGTAGCTCTATTGGTTCCCGAGTTAGCCGTTGGCAGTTTCCAAAATTGTTGAAATGGACTAAATTTTACCTTTGATGACCTCTGATGACCTGACCTTTGACCCGATCTAAAAATTGATACGAAGTCTTTCCGTCATTATTTTTGACGCTCTTTCGATTTCCCCTTACCGCGTGTCGCTACGTGGCCCAGGAGCCGAGTTAGAGGGGGGACGTGAAAACACCCCCCCCCCCCCCAGCACGACACGGAAAGCACAGGCCACCGGCACGGCGCGGGTTAACTTATAGGTAATCGGTAACTTATAGGTACTTATAGAGAGGTCGCAAAATTGACCTGGCCCTCAATGAAGATATTTGGTCTGGGGATTACGCAAGGCGAATGTTCGGTGAGATCAGCAGGTTTCTATGGCACTTATTCAAAGTCGACCATGCACACTCACATCATCAAAAGTCGTCTTCTATACTACGCCGGCCGAAGACATTCTTAACCTTCGTGCCACTATATGGGACAGTCTCACGCCTCACCCATCTGGCACTCATGCAGTCATGAGTGTCTGAGATTCTAAGCACGGCCACCAGGTCGACCAGAGGCTACAGTCCACAGGTCACTTTGGTTCAGTGAGTGAACCTGTATGTTTTTTTTTTTTTGCAAAGAATAAAGATTGTGCCTAGCGATCAACGCATATTTTACCGTTTCGAATTCGAATGGGTGTGTATTTTGAGAATAACATGTCCGTAGCCTGAGCTCGTTTCCCATATCGTGCTAAATAAATATGCATAAAGATAAAGGCTTTTGATAAAAAACACTGGGCTGCAAATTGCATTAATTGGATTTTATGAAAAATCAGCGAAACCTGGTTCTGATACTCGTGCCGGTTTCGTAGTAACACCTAGTAAATCATGCATGAATGCATGACGTTACATTTTAGACTGACCCCCTGTCACTAGCTCACAATGGCGCCCCTTTCAAGCGAAAAAGTCGCCCCCTCGAGCACCATGGCCCCCCTTTCGCTGATTTCTGGCTACGCCACTGTACACCTCAGTGACCGTCGTGGCACGTGCCACGTGAAAAGTCAAGGGTGTTCAAGTTGTTTTGCAAAAGTAGTGATTTTGAGAGGCTCATGTCTCAGCAGCCGCTTGGGCGATTGACTTGCGGTAATTTTTGTAAGGTAGCAGCATCCCTTCTACCAAAAATAGGATACTGCCGATGCATGTGGGTCACCCCCAGTGCACGTGCAAAATACAACAATGAGAGGTGTCAAATTTGTTCCCATTTTAATAACTCGGTAATTACTGGGGCGATTTCGCTGAAACTTGGCATACAGGTAGGCATTCACCAGGCAATGTACAGGGTGTCCCATAAGTTCGTTCTCACCTAAATTTTACGTTTTTAGGCTCTCTTGCTTAAAGGCACGCTGAAATTGGTTCGTTACTGAGCTTACGTGGTTGCCATGGCTGGTAGAAATATGCTCCACAGTAACTAATTTCTGTAGACAAAGTAGTTTTTGCTAGAGAGCCCGTTTCCTACACAGACGGCTAACGTCGCAACATAGAGGTCTCCAATACGGGTACGTCTCGGTATTTAGTCAGCACGTGACCATTCGCGACAATTGAGGGTGATTGAGGCCTACCAATCTGTAGACAATGTCCATCGCTAACTGGACGCACAGTCAGCAAGTGACACCGATGATTTGTCGGGAGTCAATCATTGTAAGTTTATCCTCTTTTTTGTCAGCTCTCAGGAGTGAGCCATGTGGCCAAAACTGTGTGGCGCCAAAGTGGCCATCAAAAAGGTCAAAGGGTTAGAAAGTTGGTAAGCAGACTTTTCAGGATGGATTACCAGCTGTCTAAGAGTGTTCTTTCGGGGGTACATAACTCAAGGTGACTTAAGCTTTGCTTACCGGAGGGCTCAAAACAGTCAAAAACGTCTTAAAATGGCCAAACATGAGTTTCGTTACGCCTGAGGCTAAAAAAACCAAAGGGCTGAGGACATCAACCAGGTCATCTGGACTAACTAGTCCACGTTCGAGATGAAACACCCGTCCAAACCCGAAAACAACCCCATAAGGGCGAAGGAGGAGGCCTCCGTTTCGTCCCGCTATGTTCCTATGCGAAAGGCCAAGGTCACGGTATTGTGTGGTTATAGGCGTCCAGACGCTGACCAGGTTGCGATTGGTGTCCCAGAAACAGCTTTGTGAAGCATAATGCTTTTCCAAGAACATCTAGGAGGAGTTTCAACCCTCAAGCTGAACTCGAACCGCGAGTATGAACACATCTATAGAGGAGAAAATGGCATCCGAGAGGTCGTAGGCCCATCTTCGGGCAAGACAGTGCATTAGTGCACAGGCCAAGCAAAGCTTAAAAGCGGTGCAAGGAGACTGTGACAGGCGTTTGTGGCAAGACCACATGCCAGGCACCTCATCGGATCAAAATTTTATAAAAATTTGTTGGTTATGTAGAATATTAGGCTCGTCAAAGCGTAGCGCTGTTCCAGCTTCGAGGAGCTCACGGCGCATGTCAAGTCAGTCTGGGTTAACTTTAAGCCTGCTATGCAGCCAAACATGCCGGTTGGCATGCCGCAGCATGTGTTCATGTGTTTGCCTATTAAATGGGGAGCACATTGAGGGGTCACAAATATATCAAAACGCAATGTACGCTGTTTCACATGCAAATATAATGTGAGAACGAACTTATGGGAAACCCTGTATTCCCATGTGTTGCGGTTAAGGTGCTACTGCACGTGCGCACGTGCAGGGGGCGTTTCCAGATCTCGAGAACGGCTGGGCCGATTGCGCTCAAATTTGGTACACGGTTGGGGACCAGTTAGTAGGGTGCCGTGCAAAAGTCAGTTTGGACCCCGTTTGCACGTGCGCACGTGCAGAATGCCGCTTCCAGATCTCAGGAACGGCTGGGCCGATTGCGTTCAAATTTGGTACACCGCTAGCGACCGGTTAGAAGGGTGCTTTGCGCAAGCCCGTTGGAAGTACCCTCTCGCATTTCCGCACGTGCAGGGATCACTATCTCGCTCGCTCGTTCTTCGCCCAAAAGGCGTTTTACTGGTTATAAGACAATCAGGTACGGTTTAGGTCACTTTCTGGTGGAGGTCAGATAAAAAAGTCAAAGTTCAAAGTTGATAGTTTTGCATAAAATGGGTATTGATTCGATGCATCTCGTCACGGGGAGTACAATGGTGGTCTTTGTTTTGCGCTACATGGTCTAGAATTGCTAAAAAAAAAAATGAGTTTGAAAATTTGTCCTTATCAATTTTTTAGCAGTTTTTTCGCTACAACTTGGCAAAAAAGAGGTATCGATCTCAAATTTGGTATGTGGATAGAAAGCGGTAGGGACTATTACATATATTCCGTTTTTTTTATAAAAAAACTTTGGTTTTTTCGGCCACTATGTATATTCAAAAAAAAATTGACTTTTGGGGTCAAAATCCAAAACTTTCAAAAATCCGAGATAGCAGTTTAACCCTGTTAATTCTACACCTTTTATGTCAAAACATTTTTCTGTATCTCTAAAGGTGTAGGCCTGACAGGTCTTCCCGCAAAACCTTTTTTGGGTCGAAAATGGCAGGAATGACGTCACTCCGGCGTCATAAGCGGCCAACCTATCATAGCCTTTGGAAAAATTTTTGATCACAATGTGTAAAACCTATTCACGGGAGGGTACTGAAAGTTTGATGTCGATGGGCGCAGCGGTTCTGGAGATATATCGAAAAAAACTAAGGGTGGGGCAAAAAATGTCCCCCCCCCCCCCGCCTGGAAGGTTAACTTCAACGTGATGTGGTGAAATGATAATAAGAAACCGTAGCCTCATAATAAGGTTCAATATATTGCCGAATATAATTATAACAAAGTGAGACGACAGTTTCGGGCGTAGCCCATTATCAAGTCTGACATATTTTTTGAAATTTCAAAATGTCTAGCACACTCGCAAACACAAACATTCATTGAAGCGCATCTTCCTTTTTCTGGGATATCAAGCCTGATATATCTCTCAAACACAGCTACCATACACCAGTAAAACGCCTTTTGGGCGAAGAACGAGCGAGCGACATAGTGAGCCCTGCACGTGCGGAAGGGCGAGAGGGTGCTTCCAACTGGCTTGCGCAAAGCACCCTTCCAACCGGTCGCTAGCGGTGTGCCAAATTTGAACGCAATCGGCCCAGTCGTTCCTGAGATCTGGAAGCGGCATTCTGCACGTGCGCACGTGCAAACGGGGTCCAAAATGACTTTTGCACTGCACCCTACTAACTGGTCCCCAACTGTGTACCAAATTTGAGCGCAATCGGCCCAGCCGTTCTCGAGATCTGGAAACGCCCCCTGCACGTGCGCACGTGCAGTAGCACCCTAACCGCAACACATGGGAATGCATTGCCTGGTGGGTGCCTACCTGTATGCCAAGTTTCAGCGAAATCG
Organism: Amphibalanus amphitrite; assembly: GCF_019059575.1. NCBI lineage: Eukaryota > Metazoa > Arthropoda > Thecostraca > Balanomorpha > Balanidae > Amphibalanus > Amphibalanus amphitrite. The sequence goes on along the minus strand of NW_024882686.1, from coordinate 75,144 downwards.
CCCCAGTAATTACCGAGTTACTGAAATGGGAACAAATTTGGCACCTCTTATTGTTGTATTTTGCACGTGCACTGGGGTCGACCCACATGCATCGAGAGTATCCTATTTTGGGAAGAAGGGATGCTGCTACCCTATAAAAGTTACCGCAAGTCAATCGCCCAAGCGGCTGCTGAAATATGAGCCTCTCAAAATCACTACTTTTGCAAAACAGCTTGAACACCCTTGACTTTTCACGTGGCACGTGCCACGACGGTCACTGAGATGTATCAAAAGTAGTCAATTACGGGGTAGAAGGGATGGGGCTACCCAACAAAAAAGACCGCAGGCCAATCGGTCCAGCGGTTGCTGAGATATAAGCCTCTCAAAAGCGTTACAGGCCGGGCCGGGCCGGGCCGGGCCGGGCCGGGCCGCTCATACTGAGATTTTTCCGTTATATTGAAAAGACTCGCTTCGCTCGCTGCGCTCGCTCGCTCGTAATCAATGCATAAATACACGAAACATACAATGATGCACACATGCAAGATCAGATCGATTCGGGATATTCGTGCAATTGTGTTACAATACACAGGTGCCGGTACTGAAATGATGAATGTGTCGGTGAATGAATAGGCAACTGAGTGAATGAGTGAATGAAACTTTATACAGTGTCTGACAGCCTATATATGGCCTATATATATGGTGATGTGGTGATCTATGTTGAAGTTGATCGACGCTCACGACGTAACTAGTTAACTTGATATTTCCACACTAGTTATGTGCGGGATGGGCTATTATGGCTGAAATTACACCAATTAGCTTATCGATGGGCGTGCACTGCGCGCACATTTACTTGGCCGGACACATTGGACTGTTTCTCGTCTTGGTTGTGTGTTTTTTTTTGGGGGGGGGGGTGAGACAATTGGCTTTGTGGCTGAGTTGCCATAGCAAACTTCGTACAGAGCCCCGACTATTATTAGCAAACTGCCTCGTACCTACTGGTCAGCCTAGTACGATGGCCAGAAGTTGAGGGAAGAGGTATCTTCGGCAGTTGTGCGCCACTTATTTAGGGGCGCTACTATCCCGAATCCAGAAACGGTTAGCGAATCCAAATAGCCAGCGACGTACGTATAGTCATGCCAGACACACAACATGCCGAGGCTGTGCGGAGCTGATCAGACACCCGATCCTAGATCGTCCACCGTGGCCCGCTGTTAGTGAACCGGCCCTCGGTAGGATGAGACGAGCCAACGCTGAATCGTGCGTTGCATTGGTTGTGCCGTGTGTGCGAGCCCTGCGGAGCAGTATATCTGCAGGCGCATACTACTACCGCCATCTATGGACTGAAGCGCACACTAAGTACCAATGCCTTCCGCTCACCGCTCGTAGCAGTGCGGTCAGCGGTGTTCCCAATGACAGTCTCCGTGACAGTCAGTCAGTGACAATGACAGTCTCCCGGTGACAGTCTCCGCTAGCGTTCAGTGGCTCTAGGGAACGGAGTAGATTGGATCTGGGTCACAGTTCCGATTGCAGTAACTACACGGAAACCTTCGCTAGTCGTTTCACATAAAAGACCTTCGGTAAGACGCCATGTTGCACTTCAGACAAGGGATCGCGAAGAGCCGAACTTATAAAAAAAAAAAATGAGTGGCTGTGCTTCAGGCACTGTGAACATTGTCGGTAGACGTGTAGGTAGTAGGTACACATCGCTTTGATGTTTTATGCCTTAAATGGACGTGGTTTTACTCTAGTCATGAAACATCACTGTCTATGATTAGTGCCGAATCAATGCGACTATTTCACATTCCATTAAGAAACAGATTCCTGTTGTTTGACAGGAGCAGGTGTTTGAGAAAATCCAAGTCCTACCTACCATGTTTGGCATATCTTATAATCTTACGGTTTACCAAAGATCAGAATGAATAAATGCACACACGCACCGAACCAGACGTTACGCGAGGTTATTTCGACGTCATGCATCGATCAATTGTAGTAGTTCGTTCCGTTTTTCATGATCATAATAATTTATTCTTTACCCTCGCCCCGCTGGGGTCCTTGATTTCCACGCCCTGCTGCGGGGGGTTTGAACACTCCTCCCCCTTCTAACTGGTCGTGGGCCTGGGGCCACGTAGCGATTCGGGGAAGGCGGTGTTCGAAAGAGCGTCAAAAATAATGACGAAATTACTTCGATCACTTTTTTGGTCAGGTCACCAAAGGTCATTGAGCGCCAAATTTCCTCGATTTTGCAGATCGAATGTGGAAAACTTATAACGAGCTGACGCATAACTCGGAAACTAATAGAGCTACAGCGGCCCGGAAAAGCGCGTTGGATTGCATTATTAACGCTCTTTCTGAGTATTTCTCTCGGATTTGACCTAACGTCAACGGTTTGGCTTGCAGGGGGCAAAAACTGCCAAAATAGACCAATTTTCTGCAATAACTTTCGACTCACACCTTATACGACCTTACTTTTACCGGCACCGTGTTCCCCTTGTCAAGACGTATCGAATGAACTATAATTTGACCTTGAAAGGTCAACATGAAAATTTGACCTCGGGTCAATGCCATGACATGTTGTATATCATTCGATCCGTGTCGTCGGGCTAAACGCATCTAAGGCGTTTTCATCGCTCTAGCATGCGTCTATCAACAGTTATTCGCGAAAAAAAAACTGTTTATGTACCTACCCTTCGTGACGTGAGATGACCTCAGGGACATAAACACTAAGCAGGAGTCACTGGTGCTATTTTCACGTTCAGTGTGTCCAGTCATAGTTACTTGTAATGCAGTGTTCGAGAGTGTTTGGAATGCGTTCGTTCAAAAGAGGCGCCTTTCAGTTGTCTCCCATTAACTTATAATGGTCGCAATGGGAGGTCGCAAAGTTGACCTGACCCTAGGCCACCGATATCGAAATTCAGAGATCTCGAGGGGCCGAGATCTCGAGAAATTCGTAGTCCTATATATAGGTACATTTTGATACCTGCTGCTGCTCTCATCAATCGCCGAAAGTTTCAAAGCGATCGGTCACTCGGTGTAGGACTCCAGAATGATATGCGAAAAGACCTTGATAGACCGAATGATATGCGGCACACACGCTCGTTGTTTCGGCGAGGGTCTGGCTCAGTTTGGAAGGGGACGGCGAGCAGAAGCGGCGGAACACCTTCAATTGGGGGGGGGGGGCACTGCCGACTTTTCGTCCCATTCTTTCCATGCAACGCCCATAGGGCTAATGTTAAAATGGCAAAATCAAGCCCCCCCCGTTCCGCCGCCTATGACGGCGAGGGGGTTCCACCAACCGCTTCGGTCGTGTGTAGAAAAATAGCGATTGTTACAGAGATTGTTACAGCCTAATGTTTACGCAAATATGCCTAAATGGGGAGCGATTATATTGTATTCTGTATAAGGTTGTCACGTACCTACCTGCGGGTAGGTAGACGTTACGCATGCAGCTCCCATTGCATGCGTTGCGAATCGGCGCTCTCGGCAAACAACATTTGTCCGGGACTAGCCTGGTGCGAGTCGATCTGATGATCATTGGCACCAACCGCATTGTCCGGTCAGGTCAGGTCACTGACCTATGACGTCATACGTGAACCGCTGCACGGTCCTCAGATGTCGCAACTTCGCAACGCCCTCATTGCCAGGACAGGTTTCACAAGCAGATGCAACTTACAGGACCTAATATCCTCCAGAGGTCTTTCAACTTTTATATCTCGGATTTTTCCTAAAGGTCACACGACTTCAGGTCGGTCAGGTGACTTCACCATCATAAGTCAACGGTGAAAAACAAAAACTGCTATTTTGGCGCCGGAAACGATCTCAAGCACACGGAATCATGATTTCATGCACTCCTTTCAAGGTCCGATGTTTCACTTTCGCATTGCTGACCTTGCGTGGCCTCATTTATGACGTCACTAGGGTCATACGAGTTTGTCGTCGATAACTCCCGAGCAAATTGAGCTCGCGAGTCGGGAAAGCTACCAATGGACTCAGGAAGGCCTGCCGAACCGAACGCTGTGCGATATGGCCTCCTTTGACCCGCTTCGTGACCTGGGGGCTCTAACCTGACCTTGACCCGAGGTCAACACCTCATTGACCTTACCCGAACAAAAAGTATACCGTTTGACACGCCTGAGCGAGGCGAATACGATTATGCCGAAATGGTGGCGTTGTTTCGACCGTTTTTTTTACCCGTGCCTTTGGTCACTTGATTGACATGACCTCAGGGGTCACTGGTTGACTCGAGACCTTCTTTTATTCCCACTTCTTTTAAAACACTAATTTTATTGGAAACATCAACAGTACGTATATTGTGTAAAGTTTTGTGTGCAGCACCATGAAGTTAAAAATCCGTAATCACTTGTGGTAACACTCGCATACCTTCAGTGTTCATTCACCGTGGTTTTGCTCTGCCTGCATCAAATAGTCCTCACAGAAAAATCGTGCTGAACTTTTGACGTTGATGTTAGGGTATGACGGCCAAGTATGGATCCAGTGGGTCTTAACCCACGAGCCGCTGGGGGGCGTAGAGTCACCCCCCCCCCTTTACGTTTTGTGGAATATCGCTGAAACTTGATGAGCTACGAAGGTCAAACTTGGCATAGCTTGAATACCTAGGCAATGTTAGAGGAAAGTTTGGTGGTTGTAGCACCTAAGATGACGTCACAGTGACGTTATGAACTGTCGTTTTCCGATATTGACCGTTTCTGATGTCGCTGAGCATGAAGCTCAACAGTATATGAACTAGACAGCACCTGCTGTCATCCTTAAACATCTAAGCACACTTCCAACTAGTTCCTGACCAATATTTGGTCCTTTGTAATCGGTCTCATATATCATATACATATATCGTGAGCAAAGCGAGTGTCGCAAATCTATAATTTGACCTATGACGTCACTGTGACGTCATTTCAAATAAGATCGACACGAAATTTGGACACAACCTCAGCTAGGTATCCAAGACGATGTGTGCAAAGTTTCGCTTTTCTATCTCTTCGCGTTGCGACGATATCGTCGCAAAAGTATGGCTATTCATAGCCCCCTCCCCTCCTAACTCCGAAACGACTGGGCCGATCGCAAAATTCAAACGGCATTTGATAGCCCCGGAAAACTGTCGAACGAAACCTAATTTCATTGACCTCGAGGTCACTGATGACGTAACTGGTCAGGTCAAAGTAAACATCGATGTTTGGCTTGTTTTTATTTTGGGCTCTGGCCGCCGGGCGCCGTCTTACAAGTCAGATCAGCCTCATTTTTGTTTACACACTCTTGAACAGATGCTTTAGATGCCCTGAGGGTACCAAACTTGTACTTTGATTTTCAGGTCAGGGTCAGGTCATCACAGGTCACGGAAATCCTGTATCATGCATCGGTCACGTGACACATGTTTTATGGTCCATTTAGGCCATAGGTTTCGAATTCGATGTCGTTTATGTCATTCGGGGTCATTTGGAGTTGAATTTAGCTTAGGTCAGGCCACTTTCAGGTCAAAATAGGTAAACTTTTAAGGTTGATATTTTTCAACAACAAAAAGGTGTCTATCGGATGCAGTTTGAGCTCAGGAACACGATGCTGCTATTCGTATTGGTGTACGATGTCAAATTTGTGCCGAAAAAAAAATGATTTCAAAAATTAATATTTGTGAAATTTTTGCTATAATGCGTATAACTTCGCTATTTTTGAAGATGTGTGGCTACAACTTGCGGGGGTTGATCGGGAGTCTCTTAAATCGTAGCCAAAGAGCTCCTGTGTGAAATGGTTAACATTGCATATTGATGTCTCAAACGATTTTCTTACAATTAGCTTTTTTTCTTTAACCCTTGCTGGCCGAGGGGGTGCCCCTCCCCCCCCACCCCGCATGGACTTTTTTGCATTGTTGACATTGCGTTACGTTATGTATGACGGAATTAGGGTTATAAAAGTTTTTCGTCAATAACTCCCCGTCGAAGTGGGCTGGCGAGTTGGGAAAGCCACCAATGGACTCGGGAAGACCTGCCGAATCGAATGATATGCGATATGACCCCATTCGACCAAGTTCGTGGCCTGGGGGCTCTGACCTGACCTTGACCCGAGGTCAACATCTGAACTTGACCTCTCCCAAATAAACATCATACCATTCGACGACGCGCCTGAGCAAGGCGAACACGATGGTGCCAAAATCGCGGCTCTTCGGCCATTTTTTTGTGAAGTTATTACCAAAGACCAAACTCGTGCCTTGGATCACTTGAACTGACTTCAGAGGTCACCGGTTGACCTGAGCCCTTAAAATCGGGTACCAGTCGCTGCGTCTCGTAACGGCGCTCACGCTCGTTTTTTTTTTTTCGCGGGGCGCTAGTTCCATCGGGGGCGAAACGGCGGAGGATCGTACCCCCCCCCCCCCCCCTCTCGGCCGGCGCGTACGTTGAAAACCAATGGGTCCGGCGAGGGTTAACGTGGCGCAATTCACCCTCCTTCCCCTACCCACTAGCTCTCTAGCCTCCCTCGTCATGACTCGGGCTAATCGAATGGTTCTTGACCAACGGCCCGAATGAAGCTGATTTGATGATGATTCAAGTTGTTTATAAATATTAGAATACCTTACCTACAATGATATCGAAAATGATTTCTCACATTTCGAGTGATTTCGATAGATACAGTACAATGTAACACAATGAAGAAACTTAGGTAATCGTTTGGGAGTCAAATTATGCTGAAGGAAGAGCGGGAGCCAACTTTTAAGAAATGATGAACTTTGAAGACATCGACTAGCGAGCAGCTGTCATTTCTGATAGGAATGCTCAGAGCATATTTTTATACCACCACACATCTATTCGTAAACTTCGCACGAATGTATCAAATGCCCAGTCAAACCACTTGTTTCTTATCTACGTCTCATTGCTGCTCCTTTTTGTAGAATGCTTAGGTATTTGTGTAGGGGCCGTTTGATTGGTCAGTTGCTGAGATCCTACATGTGATTGGGTTGGTGATGATGGTGTGATGTGCACAGTTTCACTGCTGTAGCCTGTATCTTGTTTGTTCATGCAACACGACCGATAAATAGGATCGTATCATGAATCGCAATGAGCTTAACTATGACTCCTGTCATGCCGTGCCGTGCCGTGCCGTGCCGCTGTTGGGAGCCCCCTCCCCGTCCCCCGTGTGCCCCGCTCTGCCGCCGGCCGCCCGGCACCGGTCGGGCAGCAGGTGCGGGCCGCCGATCACACCGTCACTCTGTCCGCCCGGCACAGCTCCGACGAGGACGCCCGCCAGGCCATGATGAAGACCGGCGGCCGGCTGCAGAACGCCCAGGTGACGCTGCTGCTCAGCTCGCGCTCAGAGATGCAGCGCGTCATCGAGGTGGCCCGGCAGCGCTCCATGGCCGCCCAGGGCCTGGCGCCGATGCCGACGACGGCCATCGCGCCGCTGCCGCAGCCCGCAGCCGTGCCCGTGCAGCAGGCGCAGCAGCACGTGCAGCAGCCGGTGGCCGTGCCGCAGCAGGCCGCGCCCGCGCCGGCACCGGCACCGGCAGCTGCTGCAGAGCCAGACGTCATCGAGATCAAATCGGTGAGTAGAACGAACTAGCGCCGGGTCGGACCTGGCGCAGAGGGGTCAGGTCACCAACCGATCAGAGCTTTAGCAGAGCGGCGGGCCGAGTGGACGGACGAGGAGGAGATGAGAGTTCAGACGGCCGCTGAGGCTGTATAGTTATTGTCCGGTGAATCGTTATGGTATGGGGTCTGACAACATATTTATACCTACAGCATTCCGGGAATAATCCTATCCCGATCAAGCCGAATTGCACAACCATTTGCCGTATATAGATGGCTTTATTGGCTTCGTTCCGAAACGTGTGATGAAACGTTTGATCATATTCATTAGACGCTAGCAATCTCAGCCGGTTCATGTTACGCTCATTTCGTCCTCCGCATCAAATACGATTCGCGGCGAGCTAGGAGCCTAACGGTTACTGAACGCTCCGTCACGTCCCGATCAACATAAGATGCTTTGTCGGTCATAGATAACCCGCGCCCCACTGGGGTCTGCGTATAACATGCCCTACTGGGGGGGGGGGGGGGGGCTATTCATAGCCCCCCCCCCTCCTAACTCCGAAACTACTGGGCCGATCGTCAAAATTCAAACAGCGTCTGATAGCCCCGGGAAAACTGTCGAGCGAAACCTAATTTCATTGACCTCGAGGTCACCGATGACGTCACAGGTCAGGTCAAAGTAAAAATTATTAGCATTTTGGCTTCTTCACGTTTTGGGCTCTGGCCGCCGTCTTACAAGTCAGATCAGGCTCATTTTTGGTTCACACACTCGTGAACAGATGCTCTAGATACTCTGAGGGTACCAAACTTGTACTTTGATTTTCAGGTCAAGGTCAGGTCATCACAGGTCACAAAAATATTATATCATCCGTCGGTCACGTGACACATGTTTTATGGTCCATTTAGGCCAAAAATTTCGAATTTGATGTCGTCTGTGTCATTCGAGGTCATTTTGAGTCACATTTAGCTTAGGTCAGGTCACTTTCAGGTCAAAAAAGGTCAAATTTTGAAGTTACAATTTTTCAACAAAAAAAGGTGTCTATTGGATGCAGTTTGAGCTCAGGAACACGATGGTGCTATTTATATTGGCGTACGATGTCAAATACGTGCTGAAAAAAAAATTGATTTGAAAAATTAGTAATTGTTAATTTTTTGCAATAATGCGTATAACTTGGCCATTTATGAAGATATCTATATTATAAATCCTAAATAATCCGCCGTGTGCGACGTAGTCACTTTGTAGCGCTTATTGCGGCGGCGTCCGTTGACCTACGGCCGTGAAATTTTACAGAAATGTGGGCCACCTTTACACGTAGGTCGTATTAACTTTTGGACATGATGCGGCCGGGGGTGCGCCCTTGGCGCGTGCTCGCGTGCCCATAGGGTTAACATTAGAATCGGCAAAAACACGCTATTTCTCGGGAACGGTAAGGGCTACGGGGGTGAAATTTTCACTGCAAGTCGGACGCGTGCACTCATTTGTCGTATTAAATTTTCGAGGGGGTGGGTTCAGCGGTGTGCACGTGGTGGGGCCGCGACCGGCGCCGGGCAGAAGGCACGTGCTTTGGGCTCAGTTGTTCGCTTAAAAACCTGAGTGAAAATAATCAGACAACGAAGGCCGACACAAGGCACCGCTCGCCAAGGGGATTCGCCAGTAAATACAATAAATTTGTTTTTGCAATATCTCAGCCGTTTCTGGGCCGATTTAGCTGAAACTTGGATTGTCGGTGGCAGTGTAGGGTAGGGTAGGGTAGGGTAGGGTAGGGTAGGGTAGGGTAGGGTAGGGTAGGGTAGAGGATTGTAGGGTAGGGTTGGGTAGGGGATTGTAGGGTAGGGTAGGGTAGGGTAGGGGATTGTAGGGTAGGGTTGGGTAGGGGATTGTAGGGTAGGGTAGGGTAGGGTAGGGTAGGGTAGTGTAGGGTAGGGTAGGGTAGAGTTAGGTAGGGTAAAGTTAGGTAGGGTAGGGTAGGGTATGGTAGGGTAGGGTAGGGTAGGGTAGGGTAGGGTAGTGTAAGGGTAGGGTAGGGTAGGGTAGGAGTAGGGTAGGGGTAGGGTAGGGTAGGGTAGGATAGGGTAGGGTAGGGTAGGGTAGGAGTAGGGTAGGGGTAGGGTAGGGTATGGTAGGGTTGGGTAGGGGATTGTAGGGTAGGGTAGGGTAGGGTAGGGTAGTGTACGGTAGGGTAGGGTAGAGTTAGGTAGGGTAAAGTTAGGTAGGGTAGGGTAGGGTAGGGTATGGTAGGGTAGGGTAGGGTAGGGGATTGTAGGGTAGGGTAGGGTAGTGGTAAGGTAGGGTAGGGTAGGGTAGGGTAGTGTAGTGTAGGGGTAGGGTAGGGTAGGGTAGGGTAGGGTATGGTATGGTAGGGTAGGGTAGTGTAGGGGTAGGATAGGGTAGGGTAGGGTAGGGTAGGGTAGGGTAGGGTTGCGTTCAGTAACATCCTAACTTACAAAGGGCTCGAACAACTCGCATGCATCACCATCATACTTTACAGTTCAATTAAAAGCAGTTACCCAGTTCTACAAAAGTCATACCAATAAAAATGCAAGTTTCTACACCCAAACTAATGCATCCGTTAATCATACATATCAAAACATACAGTTATCACGTAAACCTGTACCTCTAGTCTATATTATAAATCCTAAATAATCCGCCGTGTGCGACGTAGTCACTTTGTAGCGCTTATTGCGGCGGCGTGCGTTGACCTACGGCCGTGAAATTTTACAGCGATGTGGGCCACCTTTACACGTAGGTCGTATTAAATTTTGGACATGATGCGGCCGGGGGTGCGCCCGCGGCGCGTGCTCGCGTGCCCATAGGGTTAACATTAGAATTGGGAAAAACACGCTATTGCTCGGGAACGGTAAGGGCTACGGGGGTGAAATTTTCACTGCAAGTCGAACGCGTGCACTCATTTGTCGTATTAAATTTTCGAGGGGGTGGGTTCAGCGGTGTGCACGTGGTGGGGCCGCGACCGGCGCCGAGCAGAGGGCACGTGCTTTAGGCTCAGTTGTTCGCTTAAAAAACTGAGTGGGCCGGCAGGTCATTGACCTTTGACAACAAAGGCCGACACAAGGCACCGCTCGCCAAGAGGATTCGCCAGTAAATACAATTAATTTGTTTTTGCAATATCTCAGCCGTTTCTGGGCCGATTTAGCTGAAACTTGGACTGTCGCTGGTAGTGTAGTGTAGGGTAGGGTAGGGTAGGGTTGGGTAGGGGATTGTAGGGTAGGGTGGGGTAGGGTAGGGGTAGGGTAGGGTAGGGTAGGGTAGGGTAGGGTAGGGTAGGGTAGGGTAGGGTTGGGTAGGGGATTGTAGGGTAGGGTAGGGTAGGGTAGGGTAGGGTAGGGTAGGGAATTGTAGGGTAGGGGTAGGGTAGGGTAGGGTAGTGTAGAGGTAGGGTGGGGTAGGGTAGGGTAGGGTAGGGTAGGTTAGGGTAGTGTAGGGTAGGGTAAGGGTAGGGTAGGGTAGTGTAAGGGTAGGGTAGGGTATGGTAGGGTAGGTTAGGGTAGGGTAGGGTAAGGTAGGGTATGGTAGGGTAGGGTAGGGTAGGGTAGGGTAGGGTAGGGTAGGGTAGGGTAGGGTAAGTTAGGAGTAGGGTAGGGTAGGAGTAGGGGTAGGTAGGGTAGGGTAAGGTAGGGTAGTGTAAGGGGGAAGGGTAGGGTAGTGTAACGGTAGGGTAGGGTAGGGTAGGGTAGGGTAGGGTAGGGTAGTGTAGGGGTAGAGTAGGGTAGGGTAGGGTACAGTAGGGTAGGGGTAGGGGTAGGGGTAGGGTAGGGTAGGGTAGGGTAGGGTATGGTAAGGTAGGGTAGTGTGGGGGTAGAGGTAGGGGCAGGGTAGGGTAGGGGTAGGGTAGGGTAGGGTTAGGGTAGGGTAGGGGTAGGGTAGGGGTAGGGTAGGGTAGGGTAGGTTAGGGGTAGGGTAGGGTAGGGTAGGGTAGGGTTGAATTGAGTAACATCCTAACTTATTAAGGGCTCGAACAACTCGCATGCATCACCATCATACTTTATAGTTCAATTAAAAGCAGTTACCCAGTTCTACACAAATAATACCAATAAAAATGCAAGTTTCTACACCCAAATTAATGCATCCGTTTATCATACATATCAAAACATACAGTTATCGCGTAAACCTGTACCTCTAGTTTAGCTAAAACTTGGTAGAGTTAGTCATAATAATGCGTTCTATCACATATATTCCGGTTTTTTCGAAAAGTCGAAATTTTTCTGAAAAAAAATGTAAAAATATAAATTTTGAATGTATTATATAAAATTTTCGAAACTTTCAGAATTTCGAAAATCCGAGATAGCAGTTTGATAGCGCAGTCTATTCTGAGTCCTCTCATGCAAAGAAATTGGATCTAGCTTAAAAACTGAGCTCTTGGGAGCGATTGCCGTGGTTCAATGTTTTGCGTCGAAATCGGCCGAACATGGCGTCACTCTGACGTCATTTCCGGCCGACCTATGGTAGGTACGAAGTTCAAATTTTGACACAAGGTGGCAAATTGATGCAGCCGAAGGTACTAAAAGTTTGGCGTCGATACGTCAAGCGGTTTGAAAGTTATTGCAGAAAAACGGGAGGGGGGCTATAAATAGCCCCCCCCCCCTCCCAGTGGGGCGCGGGATAACTAACGACATGCGATTGCACGAATTTCTTCGTTCCTGAATTTTGATGGGGCTCATTAGTTTGTGGTGTCCCCATTGACGACCTCAGTTCATTAGATATGGGACATGTTTCAGTTGAACTAATATTGGAGATCCTCAGACCGACATCTCGCCTGCGTTGTCCTCCGATAACCGATCCGCCGCGCCCACATGCCTGTAGGAGAGGCTGTATTGATTGCCAGAGTCGGATTGCTGAGTGTGCCTTGTGCACCCGCTGCCCTATAATTGGATAAACTTGGAGCGGCTAGTCGTAGCAAACGCAGCAGTTGTTGACAGTCGGGAATGCTCAAGGATGTAATGTAAAGAAACGCGTTATAGATTATAATAGGTGAGCACTTAACCCTCGCGGGACCTATTGGTTTTCTACATTCGCGCCGGCCGAGGGGGGGGGCGGGTACGACCCCCCTCGCCGTTTCGCCCCTGGCGGAGCTAGCGCGTCGCGGAAAAAACGAGCGTGTGCGCCGTTACGAGACGCAGAGATTGGTACCCGATTTTAAGGTCCTAGGTCAACCGGTGACCTCTGAGGTCAGGTCAAGTGCCCCAGGGTACGGTTCAGTTTTTGGTGAATAACTTCGCAAAAAACGGCCGCAGAGCCACGATTTTGGCAGCATCGTGTTCGCCTCGCTCAGGCGCGTCGAATGATATACTTTTTGTCCGGGTCAGGTCAACTTGGGGTGTTGACCTCAGGTCAAGGTCAGGTCAGCACCCCCAGGTCACGAAGCTGGTCGAAAGGGGTCATGTCGCATATCATTCGATTCGGCAAGTCTTCCTGAGTCCATTGGTGGCTTTCTCGACTCACTAGCTCAATTTGATCAAGAGTTATTGACGAAAAACTAATATGACCTTGATGACGTCATAAATGACGTCACGCAAGGTCAACATTGCAAAAGTGACGCATCTAACCTTGCAAGGAGTGCATCAAATCACGATTCTGTGTGCCTGAGATAGTTGGAGATCGTTCCCGGCGCCAGAATAGCAGTTTTCATTTTTCCCCATTGACTTATAATGGTGAGGTCACGAAAATGACCTGACCTCATATGACCTTTAGGAAAAATCCGAGATATACAAGTTGTGAGACTCATAATGGATACTAGATCCTGCAAGTTTCATTTCCCTGTGACATCTCCTCTGGCAGTGAGGGGGGCGTTGCGAAGTTGCGACATCTGAAGACCGTGCAGAGGTTCACTTATGACGTCATAGGTCAGTGACCTGACCTGACCCAAAAATGCGGTTGGTGTCAAAAGATGCGGCTTGGATCAAAGGTCAGGTATGCCAAGTTTCAGCTCTCTATCGCCAGCGTGTTCGGAGCTATCGCGAAAAAGCCCTATGGGGGGGGGGCGGCACCCGCCCCCCCCCCCCCTCGGCCGGCGAGGGTTAAGGTGTAAGCTACTCTAGCCGGACCTACTGGTTTTCTACATACGTCCCGGTCGAGGGATGGGGCGGGTACGACTCCCCTTGGCCGTTTCACCCCTGTCATATCGCACATCACTCGATTTGGCAGTTCTTGCCGAGTCCATTGGTGGTGGCTTTCTCGACTCGCAAGCTCAGTTTGATCGGAGGTTATTGACGAAAAACTTCTATGACTATAGTAGCGTCATGCAAGGACAACAGTGTAAAAGTGAAGCATCGGACTTTGTAACGAGTGCATGAAATCACGGTTTCAGTGCTTGAGGTAGTTATAGGTAGATCATTCACGGCGCCAAAATAACACTCCATAGTCCATACCCCCCCCCCCCCCCATAGGCCTATAATGGCGAGGTCACAACTGACCAGACATGTGCATGGATCCGAGAAAATGGATCTGGGATCTGATCCCACGGATCCTGATCTCGGATCCGTCGGGATCATAGATACAGCTCTTTAATTTATCGAGAGATCCGTAGGGATCATAGATCCGAGTCTAGTATTTTTGATTGAGATCCAGTGGGATCATAGATCCTCATTTATTTTTGGTCAACACAGAAATCCCAAAAGATCACTCGTTATAACTCACAAACGTTCTTATTTAGTGCTTTTATGTGATAACACGTCATAATCCATAGTTTAATGGCACTTATTGACAGAGAAACACTTGGAAGCCTGGTTTCAAATGTTGTTCATGGTGGGATCCACTCAGACCATAGATCCATGCTTTTGGTTTATTGTCAGATCCTGTGAGATCATAGATCCAGGACAATTTTTTCACGCCGGATTCGGTGGGATCATAGATCCGAACCTACAATTTGCCTCGAGATCCACTGAGATCATAGATCCATTACTCGGATCCATGCACATGTCTGCAACTGACATACCTAGATGACCTGCCTTCGGGTGACTTTTACGAAACATCCGAAATATGCAACTTGCGAGGCCTCTAGAGGATAAAAATAAAATAGAATAGTTATACTAGGCCCTGCAAGTTTCATCTCCCTGTGAAAGCTCCTCTGGCACTGAGGGCATTGCGAAGCTGCGACATTTTAGGATCGTGCCGAGGTCTACTTACCTAGGACGTCATAGGTCAGTGACCTGACCTAGCCTAAAAATGCGGATGGTGTCCAAAGATCCGATATGGTCGGTAGGGTCAGGTTCGTTAAGTTTCAGCTCTATCGCCATCACGTTCCGAGCCATCGCGAAAAAAAAATAACTACAGAGGGGTGGCACCCCCTCCCCTTATTCCGAAGTGTTTGAATTGTTCATTGTTGAGGTCGTTCATCGCAGAACAATTCAAGCTAGTTCGTTTATTTTAATTCATAAAATGAGCCGTTTTATGGAAGCAGACTCCATAATTCGTTTGAAGAACAACTCAGATGATGAAATATGAATATCAACCTGAGTAGTTTAAGTAGGGGTAACCTAGTGATAAAGATCAGAGAGGTCTCTCGTAGCGGGAATAATATTGCTGCGATGATTAGGGGGAATAGGTCAAAAATGCCCTAAAGTGCGCAGCGCGAAACCTTCTGACACTCAACCTAACACAGATTACTCAAACCTTTGGGCACCATCATGTAGCTCATTCTTTTTACTACGCTTTGAGACCAAGAAAAGACACCTGCGTGTGGTATTTAACCCCCCAGAAAGTTTTCCGCATACCCTTACAAAAGGACGTTTTGCCCCACACCCTGGGTAATACGCCCACACCCATGTGCAAAGCGCCCCCACCATATCCATCAACAGAACATGATGAACATGGCAGAACTTGACGTCATTCTGACGTCATTTGTGGTCAACCTATCATAGTCTTTGGAATAAAATTTTGTTACAATGTGTAAAATGGATGCCCGGAGGAGTCCTGAAAGTTTGGTGACGATATCTGCAGTCGTTTAGGATATATCAGTAAAAAAAGGACAGGGAGAGGCCTTTTCGGCCCCGACCTACAGGGCGCTACCCTGCACTCTCACCATCGTGCAAAACGCCCCCTTTCAGAAAACTGGGGGCGTCTTGTCCCATGCATCGAGTAGGCGTCTTTCCCCATCTACTCCATTTCCGGTCAACAAAATATTGACAAAAAACGCCCCACTAACGCCGCGCAGCATAATAAATTCAACAGAATGACAATAAAACGCGGTTTTGAGTGATGTGCACAATAGCAAGTTTTGTGATATAAAGAGGGCATCAAAATATTAGGAATCTTCTGTAAAAACAACAAAAACAACACCCAAAACCAACATCAGCACCTACCCACGCTGCTCCTCAAGACGCAGAAACGGAAATAGAGACCTACGTAAACAAGCAGCTGACTGTTCTGAAAGACAGGATAAAACACCCATCGTTCGATAAGAAATACGACTTTTTTCGGGGAGGCGTTTAACCCAGGGGTGCGTTTTCCCCACAGTTACCCTATTAGGAATGTAGCATGCTGTCGCAAGTACAGCATACATATTACATTTAAAGTGAGAATGTATAGGAGAGATTGAGAAGCGAGCATTTCTGGGCAATTTTTTAGTTGGACTGGAGTCTGAAATTCAGAGATCCTGGGTGCTAAACCGCTAGAACAATAATTACCTTTAAACGTTGAAATATTTGAATGGGCCATTGAAGGGCAAATATCGAACCTTTTTGTGTAGCAAGCTTAACTTCGATCCGTCCCTATCTATTGCACTACCATGTTTATTACGACAGTTCATGGCATCGCTCTTTTTTAATGCGAAGATGTTTTTCGGATGCTCTGTGTGCTCTTTTTCTGTTTTATTATTTTCGTATTTGTGAAGTAAACCAAATGTCAAATGAATAAGCTCAGATGACAGATGCACACATGAAAGCTCCCGTCCCCCCCCCCCCCCCCTCTCACCGTCCCGTGCGCAGCGTTAGAGATGTGGCTCATCGCTCCATGCAGTTGCTGTTATGCGGTGCAGCATACCTCTCAGGCGCTCGTGTGCAGAGCCATCTAGCGACCGGCATATAAGTAGCAACGGGCCCGGCCGCGCGCGGGAGCCGATGCGCTCGCTGATGGGTCGTGTGCCGTCGCGCTAGAAGCTGCATTCCGCAAAGTGCATTACTATGACGTGTCCGAGTCGGCATATTGTGAACGGTGTAATCGAGTTGTAACACACAGCATGATCATAGATATGCCGAGCATGAAAGCATGAACAGTGAACACCCATAGCGACGCGTGCAGTTATTTCCCAATATCATCCGCAAAGCGCCGTATCACTCCACATCGAATGCAGATTGTTGTCGTGATTGCAACCGCTGTGAAACGTTCCAGACCGATGATGGGGATCGAAAGTTTCAGAGTTTTCGAGGGTCATACCTAAAATAGTGAACAACCTGCACACATTGGGCATACCTATATGTAGACGGTTCGATTTATTAACCGTTAAAATATGGTAGGAAACGCGAGTCAGAAGTCATGACTTCGATCAGAATGGATGCATTTCAAGGAATGTCCAGTATTTTGTACGTTTAAGATCTTTTTACATAACATAAGTATATTTTATATTTGGTATTTGGTATCACCGTCAACAGGTCATAGCCAATTAAAGACGGGTTCAAGTAGATATCTGGTCATCTCATGCATAATAACAGCGTTGAAGCAGTTGAAATTGAAAAGTATGAAATGCTACAATAATCGATATTCATCTCCCTAATCGGTTCCTTGCCTATCTGCTGCCTGATATTGGTTGGAAATCCACCCGTGTATGTTCAGTCTGCAGTGTGCCACGAGACCAATCTAGCGTTGTCCCTCAGCCTATCTGTGTGTCGAAATCGGTCCCTAATTTATCCGCCGTCTATTCTGACACTGTCCGTCTGTCTGTGTGTCCCCAGGACCGCGGTGGCAGCGCCGGCCGCTCCACGCGCCGACGGTCGCGCTCCCGCTCTCGGGACCGCGACCGGAGCCGCCGCGACCGCGACAAGGGCAGTCGGCGCTCGCACCGGTCCCGCTCGCGGTCCCGGTCCCGAGACCGGCGGGACCGCAGCCGCCGGGACCGCAGTAGGTCCAGAGACCGCTCGTCGCGACGGGACCGAGACAGGAGCGACCGCGGCGGGCGCAGTGACCGCGGCGGCAGGGAGAGCCGCGACAGCAGGGACAGCCGCTCTCAGGAGCGGAGCGAGCCGCCCGGGCGACTACTGCCGACACCGGCGGCGCGTAGCAGTCTGCTCGGCGAGCGGCCCAACGAGCGGGACAAGCAGCTGGCGGCCTCCTCGTCTGGCGCCTCCACGCCGACGCCGTCCGGGACGTCTCAGGCCGGTCCGACGCCGTCCGGGATATCTCAGGCCGGCCCGACCCCGGTATCGGGGATGATCACCACGCCGGCCTCCCAGCCGAACCGCTGGGACGCGGCGCCGGCACAGCCGCAGCAGCCGCTCATGACTCCGACACAGCTGCAGCAGAGACTGCTGCGCTTCCAGAAGGGTCTGCCCATGGACCCGCCGCCGAACCAGCCGCAGATTCCGCCGCAGCCGCAGCAGCTGCTACTGCAGCATCACCTGCAGCAGCAACAGCTCCAACAGCAAGTACAACAGCAGGTACAACAGCAGCAGCTCCAGCAGCAACAACAGCAGCAGCAGCAGCCGCCGCCGACAACCTCTCAGTCCATGCTGTCCGGCCCTGGGGTGCCCCCGAACGGTTTCATGAACCAGCCGCCACCGGCAGCGGCCGCCCCGCCGGCACCGTCCCCACCAGAGGGCGTGCGTGCCATGCCGCCGTCCGAGGATCAGAACGACGGCGGCGCGGTCGCCGTGCGGAACATGCCCATGCACGCGTCCTACCGGGACGTGCGCGACCTGTTCCGAGGAATCTACGTCGGCCAGAGCGGCATCAAGATGATCCACGACGAGCGCGGCCGGCGCACCGGCACTGCCTACGTCAACTTCCGCTCCATGTACGATCGACTCAAGGGCCTGGAGCGGTCCGGCAGCTTCATCCGCGCCGCTAGGGTGGTGGTGACTCCTCTGGACGGCGCAGAGTTCGCCAAGGCCATCGACGCGTACCGTCCCGAGATGGGGCCACGTCGGAACTCTTCTGATAACGGCCCGCCGCGCGCTCGCTCGCCCGGCAGAGACGACAAGCCGGGCGTGCCGGAGCCGCGCAAGGGTCTGCTGGAGCACCCTGCCGGCGGGCCGCCGTCGGCCGGGCCGGATCAGGCGGCGCGCGGCGGCGACGACGTGCCGCCGGAGCTGGCCATGGCCCGCCGCAGCCTGGCAATGCGCGCCACCGGGCTGCTGGAGCGGCCGCAGACGGGACGGCCCGAGCTGGACGCCGGCCGCGACCAGCCGGCGCCGTTCGGTGACCGCCGCCCGGGAGAGTTCAGCCGGCCGCCGCCGGGCGCGCACGACCAGCCCTTCCCTCCATTCGGCGGCGGCCCCGGCCCCGTGTCCGATCAGCACGCGCGCGGCTTCCCGCCGCCCACTGGACACGACAGCCCGATGGAGGGCGAGTTCGCCATGGGCCGCGGCGCTGGCCGTGACTCGGCCGGCGGTGACAAGGGCATGTTCGGGGCCGGCGCGCGCGGCCCCATGCGCGGCCTGCTGGACCGAGCCGAGTCGCTGGGACGCGGCGGAGCGTTCGGTGGCCCGCCGTCTCTGATGGGCGACGTGGGACGGCCCGACATGATGCAGGGCCCCGGAGACGCGATGGGCCGACCCAAGGGCATGGAGCAGCAGGACCAGTCCGGTCCGAGGGATATGATGGGCAGGCCGGGCCTGATGGACAGAATGGGCCGCGGCGGAGGCATGATGGGCCGCGATGGACCAATGGGCCGCGATGGTCCGATGGGCCGCGATGGACCGATGGGCCGCGATGGACCAATGGGCCGCGATGGTTCAATGGGTCGTGATGGTCCTATGGGCCGCGATGGTCCTATGGGCCGTGATGGTCCGATGGCCCGCGATGGTCCTATGGGCCGTGATGGTCCCATGGGTCGCGATGGTCCTATGGGCCGTGATGGTCCCATGGGTCGCGATGGTCCGATGGGTCGCGATGGACCAATGGGTCGCGATGGACCGATGGGCCGCGACGGTCCAATGGGTCGCGATGGTCCGATGGGTCGTGATGGTCCAATGGGTCGCGATGGTCCAATGGGTCGCGATGGTCCAATGGGTCGCGATGGACCGATGGGCCGCGACGGAGGATTTATGGGTCGTGGAGGAGGCATGATGGGCCGCGGCGGAGGCCCCATGGGTCGCGGCGGCGGCTTCCCGGGCCGTGATGGTCCGATGGGCCGTGGTGCAGGTCCCATGGGCCGCGATGGAGGTTTCATGGGTCGCGGAATGAGCCCGATGGGCCGCGAGAGTCCGATGGGCCGCGGCGGAGGGCCCATGGGCCGTGACAGCCCCATGTCCCGGCTCGATTCGGGCATGAACCACCCAGAAGACCCGGAGGATGAGATCCCCGAACACGAAATGGAGGACGCCGAGCTGCCAGAGCACGAGATGGAGGACGTGAAAATGTCGGAGGACGGTTACCACGATCCCTACGAGGGGGATGAGTTCGACGACAGCTACGAGGGCTACGAGGATCCGCGCGGGCCGCCCATGGAGCCGTTCGGTCCGCCCGGCCGCAGACCGCCCGCTGGTCCGCGAGGCCCTCCTGGAGGTCCTCCGGGTCCGCCCGGCCCGCTGGGACCCCCTGGTCCTCACGGAGGTCCCCCTGGTCCTCGTGGAGGTCCGCCCGGTCCCCACGGCGGTCCGCCCGGCCGGCCGTTCGGGCCCGGGTTCCGCGGCGGTCCGCCGGACGCCGAGGGCGGAGAGAAGGGCGGCAGGCGTAACGAACCGTCTCCGTTCGTGCGCATGGAGAACGTCTCCTACTTCGCCACGCCGGAGGACATGATTCACCTGATGCGCGACTTCCCGTTCGTCGAGATGTTCTTCGAGCTGCAGCGCAACAGCACCGGCAAGCGGACGGGTGTGGGGTATGTGTTATACGACTCTGTTGAGACGGCGGGGGCGGCCATCGAGCAGCTGACTGGCTCCATGGTCAGCGCGCGCAACCTACGCTTCATGTTCAGCTCCAAGTCGCAGTACGACTGGTCGCGCCAGACGCTGCACGAGCCGCCCATCATCGGGCCGGCTGCGGACAGCGGCCAGCACGGCATGCCGGGACAGCCGCCGCTGGCGGGCGGTCCCCGGCCCGGCCCGCCCGGCGGGCCGCCGCCCGACCGCCGACCCAACCGTGAGCACTCCGGCGGCCGGGACAGACACCGACGGCACTCTGCACAGGACGGCGGCGAGCAGGAAAATGAACAAAACTCCGGCCAGGACGACAACAACGGCACAGAGGACGACTCGAAACCGGCCGAGACAGCCGAGAACAAGTCCAAACAGGATGACACACCTTCGAAAAACGCTCCGACGGAGGCTTTCAAGAGGCAGGACTCTACGCCAAAGAAACCAGAACCGGTGAAAGACAAGCCAGAACCATCACCCTCTCCAGCTGACAAGAAGCCGCCGGGGCGTTCTGCCAACGGTCAGGTGTGCGTGCACATCAAGGGCCTGCCGCCGGCCGTGACGGAGTCGATGGTGGTGGACTTCTTCTCGGACGTGGGCCTGCTGCCGCAGCAGTTACACCTGCTGCTGGACGAGTTCCAGAACCCCAGCGGCGAGGCGTACTGCGAGTTCGCCGACCCGGCGGAGACGGAGCGGGCGCTAACCAAGGACCAGCAGTACATGGGCACGGCCGAGCTGTCGGTGCGCCCCGTCTCTCGTGACGAGGTCCGCGCCGCCATCGGGGACGACGCCGGCGGCGGCGGCGGCGGCGGCGACTTCAACGGCGACGACGGATACGGCTACGACGAGGAGTCCGGCGACTATCCCCGAGAGGAGGAGAGCTACCCACCCCGCGGCCGGGGCTCGCGGTTCGGCGGCGGACGCGGCGGCGGGGGCTTCCCCGGGCTCGGGCGGCCGCCCATGACCCGCGGTCGTGGTCGCGGGCGCGGCGGCCGGGGCGGCGGCGGCGGCGGCGGACCGGTGGACGGCTTCGGCCGGCCCGGGTGCGTTCTCAGTGTTACCAACATCCCCTTCCGCGCCAGTGCCGACGACATCCTGTACTTTTTCGGCGACTTCGGCGTGCGGCCCGAACAGGTGATCCGCAGATACAACGAGCACGGCTTGCCGTCGAGCGAAGCGCGCGTGGCCTTCAACAGCGGGGCGGAGTCGATGGCGGCCATGAAACGACTCAACCGGCGCCAGATGCTGAACCGACCCATCTATCTGGAGTTGCTGTGAGCGACCGCAGCAGCCGGGTCGGAGTGAGAACTGTTAAAACTCTGCTGGTGCCGCATGTGATTGAGAGTTCTGGGCATCATTGGAGGTTTTTAAGTGAGCTTCGCACATGCCAGCGAGATGCCTGTTACTTTGTGCTAGCGAATGAATGTGTTCATACTTTCGCCGAGTTTGATGCGAAGCTGGCATCGTTTGCGTTGTACATAAAGACTGTGGTAGGTAGGTGAAGACGAGGAACGTATCTGTCATTTTGTGCGTTGTGGTTTAACAGGCATCCTGTGTATCATCTGAATGACTGTGTTTGAGGAGAGCGATTGGTCATCATAGTGTGGAAAGTTGTGGCTCTCGTCTCCACCAGCATCTATCTAGGTCGAGCATTGTGGTATGACTTGTGTACAAATCGTATTCAGATGTGTACCTTTCTAGTGTCCACGTATCTAGGGTCTAGGTACGTGTGTTGAAAAGCACTGTTTCTTAATACACCTGATGTGAGAAAAAAAAACTGGACATTTCCATTTTCAGTCGCAAACCCGTGCCCGAGGTGAACGTTCCTATATGCAGTACCGCCAGTACCTACTGATTACACCCACACCGAGTTACTGCACAATGCACATTTATATCAATAGCTTTTCAAATGTCTTCACCGCAATAGAAAAATACGGTGTTAACGCCGTACACACGATTTTGTTCCATTAGATCAGAGTTGCGGTACTATACGGGGACAAAGACGGGTCTTCCGCCTCGGGACGAGTCAAAACTTGTACGAGCGAGCCCAACTATAGATATCCAGGCCCACGAAGGTCCTCTGAACGTGAATCTACCGCCTCCAAACGAGTAGCTGAAACCGGTCAGGCCGGGTGGTGACTCAGCGCGTGCCTACATACGTCATACGGTGACGTAGTATTGCGTCACACTGGACCATACGCTGACGGCTGAGATCCCAGTTTTATGAGGAAAAAGCGGGTCAGCTGTTACGACGTCATTTCAAAGGGCATTGACCCGGGATCCACACCCAAACGGAGAACAGAGGGTCGCTGAACAAACGTGGGCGACATTTGGTGTTCTTTTTAGCCACGGAGGGAGGGAAACACCTGTGCGTCCGTGCATTGCCGTGCCTCTCACGCTGCCGACCGCACACCCCAGGCGGCGCCACCGAGGCGACCTTGATCGTGCACTCGGGCCGCTGGCTGGCACGACGGGCCGGCCGCCGGATCAGCTGGTTCCTGGCACAGAGCGCAGGTTTCAGCACGCTCCCAGCTCCGGGCCTTGGCAGCGCTGGCGGCGCGGCGCGGCCCGAGGTTTTTGTGAGAGGATACTGCGGGACCTTGGGCGGAGCTCAGAAACAGGGACGATCTGAGACGCCCGTGGACCCTTACATGCACACGCCAGCTTCAGTATCTGGCTCTCTGCAATGCGTGTTGCATCTCGTGAGATACTGCTGGCCACGTTACTGAAAAACATACACTGAGATCGGGAGCATGGTTGGTTGTGGTAAATGTGGTAAAAAATGCCTTAGATTTTAACATTGAGATTCAACAGGTGCCATGTGAGCGCTAAGTGGCGCTGGAGACTCAGTCGCGTCAACGATCGCCAGTGAGAACTCATCGTATATCAAACTTCCTTTCACATCCGATACCTACCACAGAGCACGAAGCCCAGTATCGAATGGCCGTGCCTCGGGCCACAGCCCACAGGCTGAGCCAGCGTTTTTGTCTCGCCGGCTCCACACAAAAACCATCAATGCCAACAAAGCGCTCTCCGGTCTCATGCAGAGCGACCTATGGAGGCAAAACATCGCGTGTCATGCATTTGGCAGACGGACGTGTCGTGTCTAAATATGGTCATGGATAGGTAGCTGATGAAAGGGCAGCACTTGTAAAGCATGTCAGTCATTATAGTGCGAGGCATTCTTGAGGATACAGTTTTACTGGTCACGCCATGATTTGTAGACGAGTGAGTAAATCATGCGCGCCTATCTTGCACTTGAGTCATCTATCCGAACGATGCGCCACGACCTACAATAAAAAATGAAGCACACGGGGTGGTGTTTTTAGGTGTATTTTATCACATAAACTAAGCGAACTGATAAGTTTCCGAGCCAACGGAATAGAGTCATCGCATGAAGCCGCGCCAATTGTTCAGGAGGGATCCGCCGGGTGCGTGAAAATTCCAACGTCGACGCTGTCTTGGCAAAACTAGCAGACAGCCTGTAGACCGTCGGCACCATCCGTAGCTCGCAGTCACGCCACACGGAAAGACAACAATTTGCTAAGTTACCGTCAAGATCCGCGGCGATCGAATACACAGAGTCCCGCACTATCGCGCGATAAACTAAAGAACGCGGCTCCGTGGACCTAGCTTGGGATTAGCGCCCACCGTGTCCACAGCCCACACTTATCTTAATATATAAACGCACGGGATTATCATGACCGCCCAGGCTCCCAGGCGTAAAACGGGACACACGTGACAGCTAGTATTCAAAGGCGTGAAACCCAAAGTGTCCCATTATCGCTAACACGCAACAAAGAAACACGCCGCTAACTAAATCAACCACACAATAGCCGAAACGCGCAAATGCGGTCAAATATCACCGTTTTTATATTTGCTTTTCTGGTCCTGTGCAAGCCTACGTCTGACAACATTCCGGCGCGCCCGTGTCGCCGCAGCTAGCCGGGAGCGCGGCTCGGCAGTACCGCGGTGCGCGCCGCGTGCGCCCGCCATGCTCGCCCCGGGCGGGGCCCCTCTCCTGAGCAGGCGCGCGAGGACAGCCCGCCGCCCATCTACAGACCGTATACGCTCTCGTCGCTGTAGGCGATGTACAGGAAAAAGTCCTCCTCGTGGTGCTCCTGAAACGTGCAAATAGGAGTAAGGTGACGTTGTTACTACACTGGGAAGTAAACTTCATATAGTGTAGGTATCAACATTATGATGTAGAAAACAGGAATATGAAACAACTGCTGACTAACTTAATCTGATGAGGTTCTTGCAACAAATTTGGAGAGCAAAAAGATCAATCCCAAATTATTGTGAGCAGAAAGAAACTTTACAAGGATCACACATGGTATGTCTTGTGCTCGTTTATGTAACCTTAGTTTTTAACTTTAACATTATTGCTGATAGGAACTCCAAGAGCTTTTATTGTAAATACAGGCAATAAGTATAAGTCACAAACATAATCATAGATGTTGGAAGTGTCCTAACAATAACCAGCATCCCTGAGAACAGGTTCTTATCAAATGTCAGTGTCACATTACACACAGATATTTCAGTATCCATATGAAACATCCATTCCATACAGGTTGACTGCAAGCTCTGTAAAGGCTGACTGCCCAGCCTCCCACTGCACTGACCTGGTATAGCGTGCCCATGGTCGCTGAGGTCGGAGGGATCACATTGTTGACAAAAAAGAAGAGGGCGTCCTCTGGCCGCAGGTGGATCCGCTTCCTGATGAGGAAGTAGAACTGGCCCACAGTCAGGTCTGATGGCACCAGGTACTTCTTCTTGTCCAGGTCTCCAATCCTTGCCTTAGGGGCCTTCTCCACAATCACCTGGGAGTAGACCAAGACAGCGATTTTGTAAGCTCAAGCTATTCACAATGCAACACCTTAAGCCAACTGTTATTTGTTTATTGGGACTGCAGAACACACTAACTAGCAATTGCTAAAGTCAATCTATGCCGACTATGATATGATCTTGATCTAAATGATACAGTGTGCCCTCCCCTAAAATGCCATGGATATTTTGATTTCAATTTCAATTCACAACTTTGGCCATACATCTACAAGTCCCAAATGCCAAATGTCCATACCATAACCATACCATAACATATTTGAGAATTCTGTAGGCCACTTGGCCTGTTGGTCACGTTCTCAATGAGCAGTGCATGGATCAATCATGAATTTGGTAGCTATCAGATACCATGTTGAAGTCAACAGATTATTCATCATGAATCAGGGACGTAGCCAGGGGGCGGGGGGGGGGGGCATAGGGGCCATGCCACCCCTAAAAGCGAAAAATAAACTAAAATTAAATAAAAGATAAAAACAAATAAAACAGCTGCACCATACCCCAAAAATAGTGGGCCAAATCCAAGGAATCTTCCTTTTGAAGTAGGTACAGTCCACAGCAGAAGTAATGTGGGGTTTCAGACTTCAGTCATGGGTATGTTCTGCTTCTGAAGCTTAGGAACAATTAGCCAGACTACAATGAAACTTTGAATGTAGCTTATATGTATTGTCATTTGTCACCCTTGCAGCTGGAACTTTAGCTATTGACATCTTCTTTTCGATCTCTCTGCATTAAACAATCGCCAGTCAAAGCCAACTGTTGAGATTGGTAAAACCCTACATTACTTTAGCGGTGGGCTGTACTGGTAGGTACCTACCTACGAGACTAGGCCGAGATCCGCAGGGGCGCGGGAACTACTTTCCGACTGGGGGGGCACACCATAATAGAGATCAACCTAGGGTACCCCCAAATCTAGTTTTCTCACCGGTTTTAGGCCACTTGTTTTTCATCCCTCGGCTTTTTCAACAAAAAAGAAAACATTTGCAAAAAAAGTGTGGTATTCCGTCTCAAAGCTGTGGGGGCACCGCCCCCACGGCCCCAGAGTTGGGGGGGCAAGCTGCCCCCACTGCCCCCCCGGCTCCCGCGCCTATGGAGATCCGAGACCTGTGGCCCCTCCCTGAGCAAAATCCTGGCTACGTGCCTGTCGTCGTGAATAGCACTTAAAAAGCAAACTACAAAAATTACAGAAACGAGCAGAATGAATAGGTACTTACAGGAACTCTGTCAGGATACTTCTTTCTGATTTTATCGCCCTCAGCCCGTCTCTTCTCAAACGGGTGTTCTTCTTTGTATTGCCACTTCATGGTGACCACCACAACGATGCGCAGAGCAGAGTGTAAAAAGGATTTACCAATAACTGTCAGGCTGTCCTCTTGAACTAATTTTCGACCGCGAATAACGATAATTTCACGCTCAATGTCAACGCTCACAAAGGCGCACAACGCAATAATCCAAAACAGTGACTCAACGGCCTCAACGGACTCAACACCTCAAGGTCACTCTGACGAACATCCATAACAATGCAAAAGAAATGTAGTACTAAAAACGATCGACATTCATCGTTGGTTCTTGGCAAATTTGGCTTCCTTTCATTTAAAGTTTTTAAAATATTATTAACAGTTGTATTATTTTTTACAATAATCTTATTTTAAGTCTTTCGTAGCTTGTTCGTAGCGTTATTTTTTATCAAGCGCAAGAACATTTCTGATAACATGCTCCAAAAACACTGCACATCAGCGATGATCAGCCAGCTTAACATGTGATTTTTTAATGGTAAAAAGCCATCTCAAGCTTTAAAAACAGAGAAAACCATTTTATTTACTACACGCTGTGGAGAAAACAGCCTGATGCATTTTTGTCGGCAGCTTTATGAAAGTTATCTTAGAAGGTATGCATTGCCTTTTTTATCAACGCCATTAATATGTACAGTAGGTCTATTAAAAAAGTCCCCGGCACCAGTGGGCGCTGCCTCCGCTGAGCCGAACCCCCGTATGCCTGTCCCGTATCGCGCCGATATCAGGTCAGGTAGGGTCAGCGGGACCGCTCGGTCCGGCCCGCGAGCGGTGGACGGGCGGCCGGTAACGCTTTCCGCCAGCCAGCTGTAGAATCCAACAAACGGGACGGTCACCGCTCAGCGCACCGAAACCGGTGTTCAAGAATGGCAGTAGATGTTCATGGCCTGGCCACAATGATTATGAGATACTCATTGTTAGCCCGTGCCCCACAGGAATGCCTTAGACTCTCACGCCCTGTTGGAGGGGAAATGGGGATTGAGCATCATTCTTATACCTCAGCTTTGGACATTTAAGTGGCATTCGAAGGAGCGTCAAAAATAGCAAAAAGAAGAAGAAGAATACTTCTGCCAATTTTAGATCGGGTTAGAGCCAGAGGTCATGGCACCAGAGGTCATCGGTGGTAAAATTTTGCTTGGACAGGGTGCGTTGCGCGCACCGGTGCATTGGGTTTCCAATTTCCATGGAAACATCAACAGACTCGGAAGCTCGCAACGCTAGCGTGGAGCCGAATTCATATCAACCGCCGCAACAAGGCAGCAGCGCAGCGCAGCGTGCTGCAACGCGGGGCCGTGAAACACCGCCCAGAGCTATCCATGTGTCAGGGCAATCCAACCCACGTGATGGGCTCGGCCCCAGCGGAGCATGAAGTCCAGGACTCCCGCCCGGGCCCCCTGTCTCCCCCTAATTCCTGTTATCCTTCCCACTCTGAAATCGACCGAGCCTAACCTAACACAACAATCAGCTCGTTTACCGCTATGTCTGAATAATATTGTCAGATTTAATTAAGGTGAACGGTTTAGCACGTAAATAACAGCAACTGCCACCATCGGTATTATGAGAAAACCAATTGCTTTTTCACAAACACTTAAAAGTTATTAGCTTAAAACTTGCTTGAAATTAATTTTACCAGCCTCGTGTTCCTCTTATCAAATCGCTTCGAATGAATCAAAAGTTGATCTTTAAAGGTCATTTGAAAAATTTGGCCTATGTTCAAAGACATGACCTGACCAGAAATTGTAATGATGCATAGCAGGATATTAGATCCGTATCGTGGAACTTTACAAACACTTCAGATGATTTCATAACTTAAGCATGTCTATCAAAAATAATTATTACATGGCTCATATGTAAGCTGGGTGTGTGATCATGCTTACGAGTATGTTGAACGCAACTGATAATGTTCTGTTGGCCACAATTTCTATATTTAATTTATCCTCCCGGATTTCATATTTTTATTCATGACACATTGACGATGCCGAGAAAAAAAAAACGCTTGAGATACATTCAGTATGAGGAAGGGTCAAGGGTGCTAGATTCCTTCCGTCCTCGCTATCCTCAGGAAAAAACAATCCGCATCGCCCCTAGTCTTCATGCTTCCCTCTCTGGACTGGAGGTCACCCCACCAGCCAGCCTGTAGTTGATGTCGGATCCATTCATTTCCAGGACACATAATCCTCTTCGGGTGACCGTTTGGGAGACGGCTGGACTGTCCTGACAGGGCAATCGTCCCACGGGAACAGTCTCGCCTCCGCAGATCACTGTCGCTGGCTCGCACAACCCAATTATTTACTACACCAGAGCATAGTTATGTCACAGTTCAATTTTCTCCCATTGACTTGAGCGATCTCAAAATTGACCCGGCCTTTCTGTCAACAATGTCAAACTTGCAAAGTAAACGTTTCAAATGCATATAGTGTTGCCCATTGAAATCGCTGAAAGTTCTAAAGCGATCGGTTAGTCGGTGTATTTAGATATGATGAGCACAGGAACTTTCCTTGAGGTAAGGCCACTTGACGTGACATGGTGTTATGACCTTGAATTGAAAGACTTGGGCGGGGAAAATGGGTCATTTGAAATCTTAAAATGCTAGATTTTAACAATAATTGCAAACATTATCCCGGCCAAATAGCGAGTGAGAAGGGGAGCGATCCCCCAACCCCATGTTTAACTCCTATAATTGAGCTAGCTGCTAGAGCCTCGCGGAAAAAAACGAGCGTTTGCTTCGTTACGTGACGCAGCGACTGGTACCCGATTTTAAAATATCAGTGACCTCTTAGGGCAGGTCAAGGGTCCCAAGGCATTCGACCGGTTTTTGGTAAATAACTTCGCAAAAATGGTCGCATTATCGTCATTTCGATACAATCGTGTTTTCTGTTCTCAGACGCGTCGATTTATACGCTTTTTTGTTTAGGTGAAGCAATTTAGGATGTTTACCTGAGGTCAATGTCATGACTCATGTTAGGGCAACACAGGTCACGAAGCTGTTGAAAGGAGGACATGTTGCATAACATTTGATTCGGCAAGTCTTGCAAAGTCCATTGATGGCTGTCCCGACTGGCTAGCTCATTTTGATCGGGAGTTATTGACGAAGCACTCCTATCACCCTAGTCCTAGTGACGTCATAAATGACGTCACGCAAGGTGAACAATGCAAAAGTGAAGCATTAGACCTTGCCAAGAATGTATGAAGTCACGATTTGAAGTGCTTGAGGCATAATTTTAGATCATTTCCGACGCCAAATTAACAGTTTCCATATTTCCCCATTATGCTTATTTAATATATACTTTGCGGTGCGTTCACTGGGGATTCGAAGTTGTCGAATTTGGGAGAGCCAGTGCGTTATTGCCACGAGCGTGCTCTAATGAAATTCAGCGTGCGTTAATATATATTGGTGCACGGCTACCTTCGAATTAACGCACGGTTAATCTCCAGTGAACTGCACCGTTAAGTATGTATTAAGTATAAATGACACTAACGCATTGCGGATTTGCATCATTTTATAACCGACAACCGTGCAGAGATTTACTTAAAGGGACCATCCCACCTTAACATTAGTTTTGAGTTGAGATAGCCAAGTTTGCGGCCAGGCTCAGAAACCACCATTTATCCTGGTCGCAACCCCCGCAGCTTTATGGTGTTCAAGAAATTTCTTCCCTTTACTTGCAGGGTGGGACCAGCTTAGTCCCTATCTCTTAACCATTAGCGGTTTCTTGATGACGTCAGCAGTCATTTCAACGCCCGCCATTCCTTGAACCCGAGTTTTGCTGACCTTGAGCTCCCTTTTTTATCAACGTGAAATCCGTCGTCGGCGCTGAGAAAGCCTATTGCTTTTCATTTTAATTTGAATATTAGAAGATACCCACCACTGGAACTTGGACTGATATTATACCAAGGCCGAAGATGATCAAGCTGCCTGCTATATCTGGAGCTTGGTGTTCAACTTCAACATGGAATAAAAAACAAAATATCAAAGCAAACTGGATATGGTACTCCAAGTTAAAGTCCAAAGAAATTTTGAAGAGCTGACAATTGACATTAATTCTTTTCCTGCAAGGTTTCCATATGGAGATCACACCATGAAGAAATATTTTTGATGTTTACAGTTGAAAGGGGATTGATCATCCAGTTTTGACGAAAGACGCTGCTGACTGTCTTTGGAAAAGGATGTCGGCATGAGGTGCAATTGTGCTTGTGAAGTGGTTATAACTGGTCTTTTCACAGTATTAAATTAAATGTGCCATTGCAGCCAAGTGTGTTATCATGTAAGGTAAAATCAAAACTACAATGTTGGTTTTACGAGCATTGAGAAGGCTGGTAGGTAACACCTGCCTGTGCTCGTAAATCATGCTGCCAAAGTTTTCTAAATTAATTCTATCATACACTTTTGTTATCCAGAATGGTTGCACTATTGTTTGGTATCATATTATTCCATGTAAATATGGTAGCGTAAAGTCCGACCAACATGTTACCAGATTTGAAGCTGTTATGTTACCTAAGTACCTGTTTTTTACTGGCGTGGTGAATGTCATTGTCACCTGGATTTTGTTTTGAGGTGCAGACCTAGTAACTCTGACTACATGGGTTTGAAGCTATTATCTATTCTGTTTTTACTGGCCTGGTGAATGGCGACTGATGTTGTCTGTGGATGGCACTGAAACAAATTTTGAGTGTTTTGTACAGTGTTTTAATACAATGCTGAGGGCTGAAAGTTGTCTTGTTTAGAGTGGTGAAAGTTCAGGATATGCCAGCCACCATGGTGGGTCAGAGTTAAATGTGTTGCAGTCAGTTCGGCTTCGGCAAGCACACGGATGGGCATACGCATCAAGACCTGCTCTGCCATACTTTCAGCCAATTTTACCTGGGTAAGTCTTTTCTTTTTTCTGCCAAAAGCTATGACATTGTGAATTTCAGCACTGTGGCCTGTGTGTAGCTTTCAGGAAAGCAATTCTAAATAAAGCTCTGATAAAGTGCAAAATCAGCAATGCAGCCCTCTATTACATTTTCTACAACATCTTACTTGTTCCTTGCATGGAGAGAAAAATGCAATGTTATGATTTCGTTTATTCACATAATTTGACAAGCATGCAGTTACCTGCTACTATCACTGCACAAAACAGAGCAGAAAACATCAGTTGATCAAACACAAGGCATAACAGAAGTTTACAACATAGGGCTGCCGAACCTGCTTCCTCCCACCACAGTTGATGCCATTTCCTAGCCTGGCTTGATGTGAGCACTGAATAGCTGCTTTGTCTAATTACAGCTCACTACCATTCAACTTAAACTACTATCTTTAAAGTAAGAGTGAGAGCGTTCAGTGTTCATAGCAGCTCGACAGACGACAGACAACAAACATCTTGACAAACCAACCAGTATTTGATTTGGCTAATGATTTATGTGCTTGTTGTATCATGGCCAAACTACTTTAACAGCAATAATCCCTGTTTCATCTTGAGCTTGCTTTTATTTCCATTTGAACTCAGATCTTGAAACAATCATCTGAAGTGATATCAGATACTGGCTTCTGCCTTCTGTTTCTCTTGAAAGCAAGTTAAAACAACAATGATAAACTAAGGCAGGAGATGTGAGTTGTGGCAGTAGATTTTTGATTCAACATATGTCAACCTTATATTGCTTGAGACCTCTGTGACAGACAAACAAATATTTATAGTTTTTTGATAGTTTGGATTCTTGGCTTGATTTAGCAGATCAGCTGTGAACCTTGACTTTGAAATCACCGTCATGGTACCCGAACGAATCCTCGCATGACATTTCTTCGTAGCACAATTTTTCGTCCGCATTTCTTCGTCTACAAATCTTCGTCGGTGCATTTATTTGTCCCTCAATGCTTACTCTTGCATATATTTGCGTTGAAGAAGAAATGCGAGCCGTTTTTCATATACCCTGGTGCGAGACAAAGTAATGCGATAGGTACGAATAAATGCCCTGACGAAGATTTGCAGACGAAGAATTGCGATACGAAGAAATGCCATAAGAATTGTGGGCCTTGGTAACAACTGGATTTCCATTACGTCATGGGTGATGATGTCACACCACGGGTGACGTTTCACTGCTGCTGCTGCTGTCCACGGAGGGCAGCGTTTGTGAGTGGAAAACAGTAGCAACATTGTAAATGAAGGCAGTATTGGCGCTTATGCTACATATGAAATTTATAACAACATATTGATATTAGTGAATGTTTATTTTTGTTACTTTTCATAAACCCTCCATTTCAGGGTCTGCATGCAAAATTTCTGTTATTTTAGAGTCAAGCTATTGTACTGAGGGATTTATTTTGGCAATTTAGTCATTTGTTAGGTTATAAGGCTGCAGAAACTTTAAGTTGAGGTTGGTATCCACTATCCAGTTGCAGCTATAATTGTGTCATATTTTGTATCATTTTCTGAACATGTGAACACCTACATATATGAATTCAAATATTGTGATTGTAGAAAAGCAGTTACCCTCATATTGCAGCGGGGATTAGAACAATTAACCACACTTGTTATACAAAAAGCCTGTTTGCCATCAATTTTGGGAATTTAAATTGGGTATTGGTAAGGTAGATGTAGCACAAGCTGCCCGATGCATGAGAATGGGTCTTTCTAACCAAACCTTACCTAACCTGACCTACAAACTACAGCCTTAAACCTAAAATTTACAACCTACGACCTAGTCCTGCGGTATGGCATATCACAACAGCTTGTGCTACGTCTGCTACCATGACCCAACTTTGTGCCAATTCATACCAACTTGGGATGACAGTCACTGCAGATGTGTGCTGACCATGCAGGTCTTTGTTACAATTGCAATTTTATTGTGTTACAGGTTTCGGCGCTCTACAGCTGCGACCCGCCATGGCTGGGCCACCGCGGCGGCATCACCTTCAGGGTGGACCTGCCCGTGGCCACCCGCCGGTCGGACCCGCCTGCAGTCTGCAGGGAAGCTGCCCTGCAAGCCATTGCAGAGCTCCCGCACCCGGACGTCACTATCTGGTCGGACGGCTCGGCTCGCGGCGGACGGAACAGGGCGGCGCAGGCTCTGATCCAGTTCCACCACCTCAACAGAGAAGAGACTGTGCGCGCTCCTGCAGGGGCGGTCTGCTCCAGCCTAAGAGCAGAACTGACCGCCATGCGCGAGGCGTTCGCGGCTGTGGCCGGCCTGGAGGACGGGGAGTTGGCGTCGACCAAGTCGGTCCGCCTCCTCACCGACTCAAGGTCTGGGCTCCAACTACTCGGCCGCGGCCCAGCTAACCATACCATGGCCCTGGCTGCCGAGGTGTGGAGGCTGCTGAGTGCTGAGCATCATCGCCGAGAACGGCACCGAGACGGTGCTCCAGTGGGTGCCAGGCCATGCCGGGCTGGACGGCAACGAAACCGCCGACCGCCTGGCTGGCGAGGCCACGGCGGGCGACCAAGACAGCGCACCGATCGACCTGTCGAGTGCGCGGGCCGCCGTCACGCGCCATGTCCGGGAGCTGTCGCGACAGAGGGCAACCGCTGCCCACCCACACCCGGACCCCACGCCTGGCCACGACTCCCTGGCGCGCTGGGGTCAGTGACGCTGTCCCAGCTGAGGACCGGCACATCACCGCTGACCCGTGACACGCTCCACAAGATTGGCCCGGAAGCCGACGACGAATGCCCCGCGTGCGGGGAGCCCGACAGCGCGGCGCACCTACTGACCGATTGTCCGGCCTATGAGGTGGCCCGCCGCCGCCGCTGGGGTGTCGACCCTCGCCTGGTCGACGTCCTCGGCGGCCCGGCGACGAAGGTCGTCACCTTCATCGAGGATGTTGGGCGGACCGAGCCGCCGCTCGACCTGCCTGCGCCGCCGCCCCCCTGAGCGGGTTGGCGGTGGGATGCAGAAGAAGAAGAAGAAGCAACTGCCAGCGCGCCACGGCGGCGAAGCCGAGTTCCGCCGCTGGACCGCCCGCGCAATGGCCAGCACAGACAAGAGACAACCGAATCACAACACCTACAATTACGTTATTGTTATGGTATTGACATTGTTACAATTAACCCTGCTCTTTCGAGCGTGGATGCACGCTGAAATTGTCGCATAATTCCATGCAGCTTCCACCCTTCTGCAATACAAAGTTTGAATGCAAATTAGTCTTGCAATAGGTTTAGAACTTATGTGCAGATTGTCGATGCTGGTTGACTTGATGATTGGAATTGTGTTTATCTGTTTCATCTGTTTTGACTTAAATATATGGCCATGGACTATGGCCTACCTTGGGAAGTGTCTCTGATTTCAACAAAACATTTTTCATCAGGATACGCTGCAGGGTACATAGTACATACGTAGTGAAAATTTTGAGCATGTATGGGTGCTCATGTGGAGATGTAGACTGCGAATGAGACGGACTACGACGGTTTTTGAACCAATTAAATCTGATTGACAACATAATGTAGGACTTAAAACTGACTGTCAGAAGAATATTCACAGAATATTCACTTCACCCGGTACAACGAAAAGGGAAAGTCAGGGAACAGAGGTAGGGTACATCTCGAAGATCAATCAAATTGCAGGTGCCGATTGGTTATGGATCATCGCAGCTCAAGGTACTGCCTTGTGCTGCTTTATTGTTAACTGAAATTGCTTCCACCTTGTATTGAAAGAAGTCATTATGGAAGATTTTAAAAAGGTTCTTGAAAAATTTAAATACTTTGAATTCATATTTCTGCAGAATTATACACCCGTATCATTCTTTACATGTCAATATTTGTATATTATCTAGCATATAAGAAAATAGTGGCCTCAAGTTTCTAGAAAATGTCTGATTTTGCTCTCTGGGCCACTGCAGATCCCTAAAAAGTTAGGAGCCGTCTTCATTATTTAATGTATAAAACCAAATAAATTATCACTGCTTAAAAGTGGAAGAAATGACAAATGAAAAAACAAGTTTTCCTACAGCGTTGCAATCCAGATTTCAAGATAGTGATGGGCGCACTAGAAAGCAAGTAAAAGTACTCCACAAGGTAAAAGTAAGGAACAAGAATATCCTTATACTGTTTCAGAATTCGGTAACAAACATTTTTTATGTATTTTAAATACCCGAACGAATCGAATCCAGAATCAGTCTTGATGATATTATATGGTTTTTGTATGGTGTTGGTGGTACTTGAATGACCAAAGTCAGTACATGTCCATCACCTTTCGATATTTCCGTGGTGCTCGCTCCCATTTCATAGCTGCTCACGGTGTTTTCTGCTGACGTCATATGGTGCTGCTCCACTAGCGCCACCATACGGGGTCAGCTGGCGAATTATCCAGTTAATACCAGAGCCCAGAATTGTCCTGGAATCCTTTATTGGCCATCATATATTGACCTTGTTAAGATAAACGCGTCATTCGCGCAATATCTGTCGCACTTTGATACCAAACTATTGCTTCCAAATGCCGACGTAAAGAAAACCTTTATGTGACGTCATAGAAACAGCGGATTTCCCAAAAAGTAAACAAAAATAAAAGTCTTATATCTCGAAAACGGGTGAATATTTTCCGGTAAAATTTGGTAGATGTTCATTTTCGCTCTTTGTGATTCACGCTACATCACTTTTATGCCAATTCATTAACTTTTTTGAAGGTGGGAGGGTCCCTTTAAGACGCCATGGTTAAGTGACCTGACCTGAAAACGTGGTTGATGTCAAATGATCCGGCTTGAATTAAATGCAAGGCGTATGAAATGTCAGCCTTCTATCATCAGTGTGCTTTGAGCTACCGCAAAAAATACATGGTGGCGGCATTCACCCCTTCTTCTCGGCAGGCGAGGGTTAAACCTCGCTTCGAATTATTGCAGATAATGATGCGACCGAAAACAAAGCATTTATCTGTGTCTAGAACGGCCGCTGACTTGTTGGACAAGATCTCCAATCTTGATTTGCTAGATGGGAACAAAATACTCGGTATGTGATACATATATACCCCTCGATTTGCCCTCGCGCTAAGTCTATTTTAATCATCACTGTCGCTTTTTATCCGAGATGATGTCGCCGCTAAACGGGTTGTTTTGTTTGCTTGCGTTGAATGGTCATTACGGATTACCTATTGAAGGATTATGATAAAATAGGAATGGGGCGAGGGATGATATGCACTGCGTCTGCAGGTGTTTAATTTAGATCACAAAGGCATCATTTCCGGCATAGTGCAGAGTCGCTATCTTCCCCCTCCTCTGCACTGCGGCATCTCTGCGCCCCACACACGGCGTCCTCACTCCACGGCCGGCCGCCGCCAACTGACCCACTCGCCGGGCGCCGCGACCTGACCCGTGTCGCTGCCGCGGCCTGCGCAATAGAGTCGGGGCTGGAATCCGGGGGTTCGGCCGGCCGGCCGCCTCTGGAGCGGGGGACTTTTTTAGTAGACCTACTGTACGTTCCATAGAAATTTTATTTGTATTTATAGATGGACAATATTGGAGAAAAAATTTATCTTTTTTTTTCACCAGAGGCGAGGAATCGATTGCAAGGCTAAATAAACGCCTGAATGATATCAATATCAACCTATTTTGTGCATTCAAATTAAAAATGTTAATAATGAAATATAACAAAACACAAGTGACAACGGAAGAATATGAAGGAAAGTAGGGAGATGTGAAGTAATTTTCCACAAAAGTTATTGAAAAGTTCCAAAAAATTTCCTCCGATTCCATTGCTACCAAATCCAATGTATACGTGTTTTTGATACAAAACTGACGCAGCATCATCTATAGATGGCCTTGCATCATTCACTTTTCACGCCGGCGTGGTTGGTTACTTTTGTCGTATAGTTATTTATTTGATATTGCTATAACTCGAGGGAGATCCAAAATCACGGATTGTTGAAACTGTATTTCTTCTGTTTGGCGAAGAACTTATACCTTGAATTGCTGGATATTTGAGTTTGAAGCTAGTGCAAGTTGAAGTGATTGTAAAGCAAGATCAAGATAAGCATAAGCAAAGCCCCACTTTGCTAGCTTGAGCTTGAACTTGAACTGGCGCCTACTTAGTTCAATAATTTTGAAACTGCTGGTTTTAGTTGAAGCAAGTTTTGGCACATTTGGGCAGAATGGTAAGTATCATCGGGTACTTTAAATGTTTCATTGACATGTGAAAGGGACCCTCCCACCTTAACATTAGTTTTGAGTTGAGATAGTCAAGTTTGCGGCCAGGCTCAGGAACCACCATTTATCCTGGTCGCAACCCCCGCAGCTTTATGGTGTTCAAGAAATTTCTTCCCTTTACTTGCAGGGTGGGACCAGCGTGGTCCCTATCTCTTAACCATTACGGGAATCTGATGACGTCATCAGGCTTTCGAACGTCCGTTAAATGTTTGACTGAAACGTTTTGTAGCACGCGGTGGTATATGCTGCTTTGCGCGCAACAAATGCCGCACTTTCAAATAAAGTCGCTAGGAACAGCGGCGATCCCAAAAAGTAAACAAAAGTAAAAGTCTAATATCTTGAAAACCGGTGAATATTTTTCGATGAAATTTGGTAGATATTCGTTTTTGCTCTTTCTGAACCGAGCGACATCACTTTCATGCCAATTCATTAACTTTTTTGAAGGTGGGAGGGTCCCTTTAACTTCAATTGTGGATCAACAAGGATTTATGTGATTCAAGTGCAATGCAATGCATCAACAATGCTGCAAATCAATGCTAGATTAAAAGGCTAAATATCTATCTCTTAATTTCTCTGGGGAGCATTCCGGTCTAGGGGTGAGATACTTGCCTCTAGATTCGGCCATCCGGGTTCGATTCCCGGGCAATGCACGTGGCATTGCCGCTACCTGACCGCTTGGAACAGAGTGAGAGTTCTGGTTAGCGCCTTGGTCCACTGGATGTGGTGCTTAACCCAAACCAACCATAATTTCTCTATTAGTGCCATGTATTATGTAGGTATCTGTCCATCTACTACCATGCTTACCTATATCTTTATTCATGGCTTTCGTACATCACCAGCTGGCCAGCCAGCTGATGCAATCCAGATATTACCAAGGCGGCCTTGGCAAGGCCCCACAGACCTGTGTGCTGAGGGTGGACTGTGGATGGTAAAAGCAGTTGCGAATGGGTTGTTTCACACCCCATCATTAATTCTCACTATATTGGCCATAATGATGACAGGCTTCCAAATGACATTCAGCTGTCTTCTGATTTCTGAACTGCTTACAGGCACCTGCTTTTACTGTGCACTCTGCTGAGCTGCGTGGTGGCTACACTGCTCTGCTGTCCATGTTTTTCATGCCTCTGTGGAATTGCAGCAAACAACTTTCCGTTTCTGTTAGAGAAGAAAGCTGGGGCACAAATCCCTTAATTATTTGTTTTTAGCATAGGTGCTATAGAAGAAAAGTATAAAGGGGAAGAAATGAAAGAATAAAATGATCATTTTATTACTGCTTTGAACAATTTGAGATACCCCCCCCCTTGCAGCTCACTGTGTTTTATGTTAACATATTATTATTGATATTAATTCTGTGGCCTAAAAATATGGAGTACAAATAGGACGCTGGGCAGACAATAGGAATAATGACCAAGATCTTTTTTACATATACACTGAAGTGATGACTGATAAGAACAGGAGAATAATTGCTAGCTGAGAGGCATCATGCAGCCCAAAAATGTTGTATTCTGTTCATATTCATTGTTTTTCATTGAGTATGTGAAATGGAATTAGTCAGCATTAGGAATGGGAAGTTTTAAAGTCATGTCTGTTGTGGTAAATGCTGTTTTACAAACAGGTACTTTAGAGCAAAATAGAGCTAGCTATAACTTTGCCCATTAGTCCATGCAAAGATAACATGAATCATGTTATCTATGGTCCATGCATTTTTATTCTTAAGATACTGGCATATATTAGTATGCCAGTAAGAGATAATTCTTCTAACCACTTTGATTTTTTTTCAGCCTGCTGCAGTGGAAGATGACACCATCAAGGTCGACAAGTGGGATGGATCAGCTGTGAAAAATGCTCTGGATGATGCTGTCAAAGAGGTAAGGGTGTAGGCTTGTAGCGTCATTTCCTAAATTGTATTGTTTTCATTGAGCCTTTGTAGGCACTGATGTGTACTGTAAAAAGTCACATGCGAAGTCAACTGGTCTACCTAAGGACATTTTAAAACCGTCTGATTTGATTATACTCAAGTTAGCGTTACAGTTAATTATTATCACTGTGATTCTATGCTCACGGAAACTGTACGGTAACATCGCTGCCCATCCGCCGATCGCCGCGTCATCTATACGAGTATATTTGCGACTGCCCCGCCCTCTGCCGTCGCAGACGCTGCTCACCAAGTACAAGTACTCTGAGAGCCACTGGCTGATGGACTGGCGGCTGGCCATCTGCACTCTGGCGGTCGGCCTGTCGGGCCTGGCCATCGTCTGGGACTTCCTGCACCCGTTCCCCGCCTCCAGGTGAGAGCGGAGGGAGACGCGCTCTCCGGGGGGGGGGGGGGGACTCACCCGGGAGGGGTGAGCGACTTTGTGTGGAGTGACGACTTTCTGGGAGGGGGGGGGGGGGGGGCTGGCATCTAGTATGGCACTTATCGTCGGACCAGGTGATTGGATTGTTTGGTAGCAAACTCGGTGACGTTGGTGTCTTAGAGCCGTGGTAAAATAGATGAAGCTTTATATGTACAGTGTTAACATCGGGTAGATAATTTTAACAATTTCCAATCTCCCTCCGCTCCACCCTCCACTTGCCCTCAGCTTCTCGCGGGCAACACAGCATGTTTCGGTTTTCACTCTCCGAAAACAGTGATATCACATCGGGCAATATGTTTTCCTATTGCCTGCTACCTTACATAGTAATCATGTATTGGCATGCTGCATCGAGAGTTCCTGGAAAGGTTTTTCATTAGGTAATGTGTTCACAGTGCACACCGCAATTTTGCCAAAAGCAATCAGTGACGGCAGTGCTGGTCGCTACCTTGCAGGAATACCGACTGTCTTGTCCCTACGTAGGCGTGAGAAACCCAATCCATACGTGCTCTGCTCAGCTTTCTATGCCGGACCTGCTGCGGCCAAGCCCGTTTACAATATTGGGATTGCCTGACCTGTTGACGCCGGTGGGGTCCGCTGCCCCCCCCCCCTCTCCTCGCCGGGGCACTGCGTGGCGTTATTACGGCCAAAATCCCCGGTCTGCTCGGACATTATGGAACGTAGCTTTATTCTGGACCGGCGCACGGAGGGGCCGGTGGAGGTGGGGAAATCAGTGGTAGGGGAGGGGAGCGGGTGGGGTCAACTGGTCACACCGTGCCGCACTCAGACAGCAAAGTGTTGGTTTTATTGACGCGAAAAAAATCGTGTCGAAGTTTCGCCAGTGGAAAACAAAATCAAAATTACCGTGCTTTACGGGAAGTTTGACTTTTTCAACAAACTGACGCTCGTTTGTCTGTTTTTCGGCGTGTAAGGGTGCGTTGGCAGCGGGGTATACTTAACGCCTCACCATTGCTTTAGTTAACTGTTTATCTCATTTAGAAGTGGACTGTTTGTGGAAAACACAGATAGTTATCAAGCATGACGTCACCCTCCTCTGTTTTACTTCCTTCAGTCAAAGCAAACATGTTTCCCCGCGTTTCACAACTCCTCCAGTCGACTGTTTGCGCTCCGTCCATTAGCCGGCATATGGCTCTCGTCTGGCGCCGCGGCGGCTCGCCCGTTGGATCCCTTTCACACCTCTGACGTACGCCGGCTGAGCCGCGACCGGACACGGGCCGCCGTTCAGATTGATCCCAGCTGTGGAGACCGGGGCGGGCGGGATTTCGGGTTCCGGCGCCGACCGGCGTCTCCCTTTGAAGTGTGGCGAGTCTGAACCGGGCCGGGATTCTACTGTCGAGCGTCTCTGTGATCGGACTCCTCCCCCGCGGGTGGGGGAATAATGCGGCGGTGCTCCGCGCCACCTCAAAGCCGAGGTGTGGCTGTTCGCCCGTTCGTTCGCTGTGTGACTTCTTTGTGAATGTGTGGTTTCCATTTCATTGAGGATTTTCATAAATGTTTATACAACTGTCGATAATCGATATGGTGTCGGAATATCGCACTGATGACTGGTAAAAATACAAGCTTTGTCGTCTTGCTTCATCAAAAGAAGTCAAGATCAATTGTAAATTTCTGTATAAGAACCCGCTTCGTTATTTTCTGAGCCTGTTCTATTTCAGCATGGTTCTGCATTTATGAGCTAGCTATCCTATTCGCTGGCATACCTGTAGCCGGTTCCTTTTTCGTTACGACGCCATTCTTTGTCAAGTGACTCTTGTTCGTTTACTGCCGCGCATTTTCTGCTGGCTCGTCTGCGAGGCTGCATAAATTGAATATCACATTTGCCTTTGTGCTGCGTGCTTGAATCA
This sequence comes from Amphibalanus amphitrite, assembly GCF_019059575.1. Taxonomy (NCBI): domain Eukaryota; kingdom Metazoa; phylum Arthropoda; class Thecostraca; order Balanomorpha; family Balanidae; genus Amphibalanus; species Amphibalanus amphitrite. Next base: position 33,159 of record NW_024882686.1, on the reverse strand, counting down.
GGCTCGCTGTTATTGGTCTCACGCCGGCCGGCATTATGGAGCGGCTGGGCTGGAGCGGCGGGGTGGGGACGGCTCGCGCAGCGGCCACCACTGCCGCCGCGCTGAGTGTATTTCCGCCCTGCTGAAACGGTAATCGTCTGTGGCATTTGGTAATTGTCCAGGTACCGCGCTCGGCCGGTATCGAGCGTCGATCGGTCGGGGTATGTGATCGGCCGCGCCGACCGGTATTGGCTGGTGGGGTATGCGTTGGTGGCGGCTCGGGGCTGCGCGATCAGCTCTGGACGTATGTGGTCATTTGCTCCGGCACTTGTCAGTGAGTGTCCTGACTACTTAGGGTCATTTCTGATCAATATATCCACCTCTGCTCTCTCCTGATCGCAGTGGTCAATCTCGACCACCCCTGGCTATCCTGACCACTACTGACCAATTCGGACCAATCCGGACCAATCCTGACCAATTCTGACCGCCGCTGACCGCTCCCTACCACCGTCCCAGCTCAGGACCAGCTCAGTGACAGGACCGGCTGCGTGTGGCCGCCTCCGATACCGTGTGATGTATGGCCAGCTAACCGGACATAGGACCGGGGGCGGTGACGGCAGCGGTGGCCTCGATAACTAGGCGTAGCGTAATTATTAGCTGAAGCCTGCCAAGTTTGGTGGATAGGATAGGGTGACACTCTCACTTCTCAGAGCTGCAAATGTGTAAAAAAAAAAATCCACAACATCTCATTAACATCCATTTTTACATCATCTTATGGCTTGATTTTTTCTCGAAATTTTCATTACTGCAGTGGTAGTGGCAGGAGCATAATGAAATATTCTGAATGTTCATTTAGCGTCATTCATTCAATCGATAACTGATGCCAGATATTATGTTATGCATGCCAGAGTACTGTTCGCTATTTCTGAAAGCCGGTTTTACCTGTTATTCGTTGCGGCGGTGCCCAGGGGATCGGCTTAGCTGGTCTCTATACAGACGCTTCAGGCTCCCGGTGGGCCTGTCGGACTGGAACGAGTGTTTGTTTTACTCGATGAGGGTGTATGAACGGAGCCGTGTCCGAAAGTCTATGGGGAATTCCCTCCGTTTTACGCATTTTGTGCATTGTGTGCGTTGTGGATTATTTTTTACTGCGACTTGGCGTGTTTGCTGTTATTTCTTGTCTCATATGTCCGCTCTGACCTGTGCTGTCGGGTTCGGTAGCAATATTTCGTTTCCGGTGCCCCTCCTCCCTCCCTATCTCCACCCCCCCCTCGTCTTCCGTGGCCCGCCGACGCTGGAGCAGCGAGTGCAATACCTCCACCTTTCTGAGCCGGCGCCGGGCTTCAATATCGGCCCGATCCGGCCAACGCGACCGCGGCACCGGCACCGGAGCCCGTCACCGACTCGACAGGGGTCCGAGCGACTTATCCCGCTCCATGCGGCTATAAATGCCCCGACTATGGGCCGCTTTCAATGCGGCGGTTATTTCGAACACGTTACAGCTCCGGTGGCGGTGCCTGAGGCGTGGTGGGCTGATTAAACCGGCGAATTTGAGGGCCGTCTATCATGGACATACCGGCGTTGGAGGTAAATTAGATAGGGCGTCTCGTCGGCCGTCCGTCGGTCGTCGATCACCGGAAGCCTGATGGACGAGCCGCCTATCGCTCCGGCTGCCTAAGGGCTGCGGTCAGATCTATTTGAGACGCGTCTGCGTGAACTGTGGACTTTGAGGAAGGAGCTGCTATCGGTCATCATGCAGGGAATTTATTGGAGCTCTCATAGTGTAGCGCTTAGAGAAATGAGTCCTAAATGGTCGGAGGGACGCATGATTTAGCGTTTATCGGAGTCGTGTGTCGTCATCAGCTTCCGGTTTAGATCTCCTTCCCCCACGGATCGCCTCCGGGGCTAGTAATTTGTCATGTTTGATGTATGGCCCCGTCTCTCCTATCTGACGTAACGTTTTGTTTCAATTGTTCAGGGCGTCGACTTGGATCCAGTTTACTTTTTCTGACCATAACGCGCGGTTCTGTGAAAAATCACACGCGCTGTGGAGTGACGACAGTAGCACTTTCTTGATTACCACATCTCCAAAACATTTTTCCATTTATTTTTTGACCCACACTGAAGCTCAACACTTAGGTATTCGACCGACTTATCCGAGCAATAACTTGTGTGTATTCTGAAAGAAAATCGTGTAAAACACCGTGCTTATTAATCCCTGTGTTTTCGGCAATTGCGTGTCGCCACGGGCATCGCGTGCGTGTCGAATTGGTCCACAAACACGGCTTTATTTGGGTCGGCGCCAAATGAAAAGCTCTGCGAAAATCGGAGCTAGCTAACGAGTTGGCCCAAGTTTGGGTGGCGGTGCTGCCCCTCCCTCTCCTGCTCCGGCTCTGGCGACCGCCGAGAGCGCTCACCAGAGGCCGTCGCTGGATTGAGACGGATCCTCCGCCAGCGTGGCTAGCGATGGATGATTGCCGACCATTCGGCTCGTGCAGAGTGGAGTGGCGTCTCTTCGCGCTCTGCCTCCGCGCAACGCTAATGTCACTGCTGTGCCTGTGTCTGTGCCTGTGCCTGTGTCTGTGCCTGTGTCTGTGTGATAGGAGTCCGCAGGGAACAGTGGATAGATCTGGGGAGCTCTGGTCATGTTTAGGCTGCTGAATTTTTGAAATGCTGAATTGTTGGGACCACGAGTTTTCGTTCAGCTTGTTCTTGCTCCTGATAGTTGCGATAGTGTGTCCGTCACTCCGTCATGCAGTTCAGATGCAATCAAGGTCTCCCCCTCTGTGTGTTTTCAGGCCGGTGCTGATTTTCTGCGTGTGCTCGTATTTCGTGCTGATGGGCGTGCTGACTCTGTACACCACCTACGTGGAGAAGAACATCTTCCTAGTGGCTGTGCAGAAGGACGCCGCCGGAGTCGACCCTGACTCCAAGTGGGAAGTCAGCTCCTCACTCAAACGGTAAGTCGGTCAGACTTGTTCTTTGACCAGCCCATCTCAGTATGCGATCCGCAGAGCCATTCACTACTGACTCAAGGCCGAGGTGGGGTATATTGTGACCTAGTCCCAACCTTAGGTGACGGAAGTGCAGCCATGACTGTCCGATCCTTTTACCCTACCCGGCAACTATCGTTTTATCGACCGATTCTTGGTACGAGCATACAGGCTATAACCCGAGCTCTCCATGGCTCACATTGACCCGGGGCCCGGGCGTTCGTGGAAATCGCGCTCAGATGAACTCGGCTGTGCCTGATGCTGGGCAATGACCAGGATGCGCCGGAATTTTGTTCGTTATCAGGAGATTGAACGTGAGTTCAGTTAGTGGGGTGGGACTGGACGGTGTTGGCAGAACTTTGGAGCTGGGGAGGGGCAGATTACGTTCGTCGGTTATCGCTGTATTGATTTCCGGGATTTGAGTGGATGCATCATGGGATTGTAGGTTTATCAAGTGGTCCGTCGGCTTTTGAAACACGGAGCGATATTCATTTAATGACCCAAGTGTTATGAGCCATTCTCTTAATAATTGCCTAATCTAATAAGTCATTGATTAATGTGTATAATAAATGACTCAGTTCAACTCTCAATTCTCAATTCAAACATTGCGTTGTAAAACACACAAAAAGTCGCTTCCAACTCGCTTCATTTTTTCAAACCACACTCTGCGTGAGGCCTGCACCATTCTCTCCTAATTTCGTTAATGACTTGCAGATTCCTTCCGGTTATCTCTGTCCTGGGATCAAAGGCGTGACACTTTCCGGGCCGGTCGTTCTGGTTGTGAGAGTGTAACGTATTCCTTTGACCCGGAAGTTCAGTATCGAGCGCCGAAGCAGTTCCCGCTCGGCATTGCCGCCCGGCATTAGCGACCCCATTGAGGTGTCGCCAAGTTGGTGCTATCTGAGTGAAACCCGTCTCAAAATTGTCTATATCATGCCTTGTGAAGAATGCGTTCAAGCCCCGGGGATCAGAAATGTGACAGTCGGCGGTCAAGATATCGACTCGGGTCGGGTGAGCGCACCTTTTTAGAAGATCAGCCGTCGTCCGGGCCGCCGTCATTGGGTCCCGCTGCAGGCTGGCCAGCCATTTCCCGGACAGACCGGGAGCACGGGGCACGCGCCAGCAGCGGCGGTACCGGCGGCGCGCCAGAGACATATCGAGACGCGTTCCACCGGGCTATTGCAGTCGTTCGTTGTGTTCAATTGCATTCCGCCGGTAATGGGCCGGCCATTTTATATAGCCGGCAAATGACGATTATTTTGAAGATCTCGCTCATACATTTTACTATTGTTTTATTTTTGCTTCGGACCCATAGGTCCTTTTTATGTTTCGTGCAAGTTTGGTTAAAGTTCAACGCTGCAGTCTTGTTCTGGTGGAAGTGTGGTTGAGCATATTGGTATATTGGTTTGAACATTCAGGTAATCATGGTCATTGCAATTCGGGCCCGCTTAGCAAGGGCCCGTGTCCAATGCAACTGTAAGGACAGTTTGACACCCTTGCAGTTTGCGGAGAGTTCTCTCGTTCGAAGTTATAGTTCGTTTTTTTTTAAGTTCGACCCTCACTGTAATCGTCTCTTTGAACACAGCACGAGAATTGCTAGCTGAATTACTGAGAAAACTGGTTGGCGCACATTGATTTCACAGACGATTAATTTTACTCAAAATTATTTGTTCCTGGCTCTTATTTTCCAGACTCCTAGCTCGTATTTGTCCTTATCTACAGCCCCACAGGGATAGACGTCTTGTCAGAAATTATAACTGAACTGATCAATAGATCGCATGGCGTTTAACAGAACGGTATATCATCGGTGTTAAAAAGTTATTTGGAAAATATTATTTATGTCTCCAGTTCAATGTGCGCTAACCAGTTTTCTAAGTAATTCCGCTAGCAATTCTCGTGCTATGTTCAAAAAGATGTTTACAGTGAGGGTCGAACTTAGAAAAAACGAACTATAGTTTTCTCCAGAGCATGAGCATCGCATGCCGGCAGACCAACTTCTTTGATTGGTATTTAGAATGAAGTCGAACTTGTGGAGAGGCTGGCCGCTTTTAGCTGTCGTGTCTCAAGGCGTGCTTGCGTGTGAAACTTTGAGACATCGGGTTGTGACCATCGGGTCACAACAGTCCATAAACTCGAAACAAAGTAGTCAAAGTTTCGGGCAAACTAGGAAACCCATTGCAGGAGTTCCATGACCTGATATCAGACGTGTTTGCTTGAGGCTGCATGCAGCATGCCTTATACAAGTCAGACTTGTGCCAAGGTCCCAAAAAGATCCGAGATCCAGGGTTCGCAGAGTCCAAGGTCTGGGACCTTGATGGATCCTGGACCTTGCATTGTCATTTTTGTCGCGAGACCTTGGAAACCCAGGACCTTAAAACATCCATATGCCGCGAGACCTTGGAATCCCAGGACCTTAAAACATCCATATGCCGCGAGACCTTGGAATCCCAGGACCTCAACATTTGCATATGTCGCGAGACCTTGGAATCCCAGGACCTCAACATTTGCATATGCCGTGAGACCTTGGAATCCCAGGACATCAACATTTCATGTGACATGAGACCTTAGAAACCCAGGACCTCAACATTTCATATGCCCTAAAACCATGGAAACCCAGGGGTTAGGACCTCAAAATTTTGGTATGCTGCAAGACCCTGCAGAATGCAGACCTTCAGTACCAGTTTTATTATTTGTCATGGGATCTTAGGAGAACGGTCTGGACCTACACCATCATTTTGTTGAGGGACCTCAAGAATCCTGGAAGCTGGACCATGAGGTTTATGTTGCACATGGGCCACTAAGGACCCTGCACTAGGTTTTGTCTGTAAGCACTTCAATAAATATCTATGGTTGAGCGACCAACTGCAAGGGGCTAGATAGCTACACGAAGAGAACGAACCAGACTGTGTAGACATATACCTATAGAGCAAAATTGTTGCCATGGCTGTGAGGCAGAACTGGAAAAGGAGACCTGGTAGCTTTTTACCAAGGCCCTAGCTTTTTACATTATCAATGAGCATGGATTATGAAACTGTCAAACAGTGGACAGTGGTGGTTTGGAAAGTTCTTTTCTAATCTCACCTCACATATTTTCTGGGTTGTGATATGCCGGGCTTGAAGCTACTTGGAAGCTACCCACTGACCAAGAAAGTGTCAAACTTATTTGTTTTGCAATTCATCAGATCACCATTGAGCAATGAGCAATATAAGCAATGATTCCATGACAGTTCAACTTTTTCGTTTAGCAGGTTTTCGTCGGACAATTTTTCGTCTGCAGATTTTCGTCCGCAGACTTTCGTCTAAGCATTTGTTCGTCTGTGCATTTTTAAGTCCGCGCATTATTTTCATAAGGACATTTTCCGCCTCGTCCAGACGAAAAAAATGCCGGACAGAAATATACTCAGACGAAAAATGCACCAAATTAATTCGAACAGACGAAAAAATGCAAGACGAAAAAGTCAGACGAAAATCTGCCGACGAATAACCGGCTGACGAAAAAATTGTCCAGATGGAATTTTGTTCAGAGCCTTCAATCTAATGTGAATGAACAGTAAGTAAGGTTTACGCTCGCTGATACTCGAATTCTATTGGCTTAGTCGATCAGTTTTTCTGTGAGCGCTCGCGCAAACAAGACTTAGAACATATTTTACTTTTTATCCTAGGTATTATGTAACTGAATGTGCAGAAAATCGAAAGCATATACCTATCCAATTCAACTTTTCCATCTCTATGAAGCCTATAGGTTTTATTTCTGGTTTTTTATATTGCCTGAAAGAATACTTGAATGTCTGTCTTCAATAGCTGTAAGGTGCTGTCCTACATGCCTACTGATAAGGTAAGATTGAATTGAAAGGGACATGACAATACAAATTGCAAGGTACCTATCACTCTGGTACCTATTACCTACCTATATTTTTTATGAATTTGTCAGGTTAAAGAAGGAGATATTGATATTATGATTAATTTTTAACTTGTGTTGAAGCTCCCCCTACCTATGTTGGTTAACGATAAAACCACCACAGTCCACAGGTTTGCATTGGTTCTGCCCCTTTCAATGTTACTGGGCATCCGTTGGCAGAATATTTAGAAGTAAGTCTGCTCATCAGAATGTTAGTTTGTTTAAGTTCTTGTTGTGGGACCATGAATACTTTGGATCCTGAGATGTATTCTTGCCGTGGGACCTTGAGGACTGTGGACCCTGAACTCTGAAGTGTGTACTTGTCATGGGACCTTGGGGACTGTGGATCCTGAAATTCACACTTGTCGTGGGACCCTAGGGACTGTGGATCCTGCAATGGATTCTTGTCGTGGGACCTTGGGGACTGTGGATCCTGCAATGCATTCTTGTCGTGGGACCTTGGGGACTGTGGACCCTGCAAAGTATACTTGCTATGGGACCTTGGAAACCTTGGATTCTAGAAATTGAATTTGCCGTGGGACCTTGGAAACCTTGGATTCTAGAAATTGAATTTGCCGTGGGACCTTGGAAACCTTGATTCTAGAAATTGAATTTGCCGTGGGACCTTGGAAACCTTGGATTCTAGGAATTGAATTTGCCGTTGGACCTTGGAAACCTTGGACTCTAAAAATTGAATTTGCCGTGGGACCTTGAGGATCCTGGATCTTGATTTTTGATCCCGGCACAAGTCTGATACAAGTTGTATTATGCAGTTGTTACCAATGCAGTGCTGAAGTATCTGAAATGTATAAGCATAAAATGAGTCGGAAATGTTGCGTACTTTTGCTTATATTTGTTGGTGCTCTGCTGAGGAGGGTAACAAGTTCATTGTCTGAAATCTAGTACTCGTATATAGTAAATTTATCGAAATTTGATTGACCTAAGTGAAGGATGAGAAATAGAATATTCTTTCAACATAGGATGCCGTTTATTCATTCACCAGACTATATTCTACGAATGCAGCCTCGACTATTTTACATCAGAACGTCGCCATCCCTTTACTCGAAGCGTGAGCCGTTTCCGAGTGCGATCCGGCCCGGAAGCTGGACGGACTTCCGGGAACTTCTGACGGGAAGGGAGACCGTCCCCGTGTGTCGTTCCGGGTAACCTGCTGTAGGTGATATCCATCATACAGCACCCGTGTCTGCGCGACCGGCGCCGAATTGGATTAGACCCGCGGAGACGAGCGGAATAGATGTCACGTGCCAGGTGATATGGCGTCTCATTTGGCGAGATGAGGTCGAAATGCTGCGTTTCGGTAACTGATGTGTGGAATGTTGGGTGCAGGTTAATGTCATCTGGACTTTATTGCTGGCTTTATTGAACAGGTGTCTTCCACGGGAAGTGAATGACAGGCGTATTGCTCGTCAAAATAGACGAGACACGCTGTTTCGTCGCATGTTATCCTCCGATGCATGGTTCCGTTTGCCGTCTGAATGATGGAAACAGCCAAATGTTTCATGGCGAATGTAGGACATGCAGCTCATCTCCCCATATCCCTACGACAATGGATCTATGGTCTTTGGCAGTGGATAGCACCGCCTACTTCTTAACCCTCGCATGTGTAGGGACTCGCGTAAAAAGCGGCCGATCGCGACGAAACTTTCAGTACCCTCGCATTGATCAATTTTACACCTACCCTGAACATTTCATAACCTTGACCCAAATGACCTTTGACCTGTGACCTCTTTTCCGAGACCATGTTTGGCCGGAATCGCGATTCCGCGTATGTCGGCTCACATTAGCCGCGCGTTTGCAAGCTTTTCGTGGTTTCAAACGTTCAAACATGTGATGTGATGTTGCTTCCATGCATTAGGGTGGGTGTCAAGGTCACCTGAAGGTCAGGTCAGGTCAGTGACCTTTGGTGACCTCGGGTGACCTCGGTTCACTTTTTTCGAGTTTTACATGTTTCTAGGCTAGTTTTTGGAGCTGAATTCGAATTTAGCAGCCATTTGAACATTTACGAAGTAGTTTTGGTGCCTTCATAACATGTTACGAAGCTGTCAGAGGCGGTTGACACGTACTACGAATACCCGTCACGACCCCTACTGGTTGACCTGACCTGACCTGACCCGACCTGGTCTAAATGCTTAAAGACATTATCTGTGATCAAAACTAACACGATATTCGTGATCAGCACCCCGAAAAACCCCTTAGCAGCCACACTTTACGACTTTCTAATAGGTCCCGATTTTCCCGACTTTGGGTCATTGACCTGACCTGAAAGGTCAACCAATGACCTAGGACCTTAAAACTGGGTATCATCGGCTTCCTCTCGTCACGGGCAACACGCTCGTTTTTTCCGCGAAGCTCTAGCTCGATCAGGGGCCAAACGGCAGGGGGGGGGGGTCCAACCGACCCCCCCCCCCCCTACACATTAGAAGCTGGCAAACGCCGCACACATGCGAGGGTTAATGTATTTTATGTTCTCTCGCTCTTTTTCTATTCATTCAGGAGTTCGCTTCGCTTCTCATTTCCGAGTACCATTCGCCCTCGTCCATTGTGCCCGCTGTCCTCACCCGAGTCGGTCAGGGGGCCGACACCCAGCAGGAGTCTGGCACTCGTGATCTGACACCCGGCAGGTGTCTGACACGCTGACACCCGGCAGGTGTCTAGCACTCGAGATCTGACACCCGGCAGGTGTCTGACACTCAGCAGTCTGACACCCGGCAGGTGTCTGACACGCTGACACCACCAGCCGCCTTGTGCCGCCTCATCCTCTGATGTGTTTGCCCCCGACGTCCGACCGTCGCGGCCCGCTGGCAAGCACCCTGTTTGTTCCGGCGCCGAGCGTCAATGAACGACGTGGACAGCCATTTTCATTTTGTAATGGCCCTGGAGACGTGAGCGCTCCCAGGAGAGGGCAGGGAAGGGGTGGTCATGGGCTGTCAATCCGGTGACGGTGGGGTCGTCCTATTTATCCTCGGGGGATGATACTGATACTCCTCCCCGTATTATCGAGTTGGGTGTTCATGGGGCCTATTCATGCTGTCGCCAAACGCTTAGCGAGATTCGCTTTACGGCTGGTCGATGGACTTTACCAGGCATTGTGACCGCTTTACGTTCGCCCCGTTAAGCGGGCCCTGGGCCCGGGCCTGCCGGCGTCGTTCTTGGCTGCCGCTGGAACGTGTGATGAAGGGGCATTATTTGCTCGGATGGCGGCAATGAAAAGGCCAGGGAATGACTGAGTGCTCGTCGGATGACCCCCTCCCCCTTCCTCCGCCGCCGCCGTCACCTCTCACTTTAGTGGGCTCTATTTTCCACCTCCTTCTCTTTCTTTTTTCTTTGCTGTCCTGTTTTCTCTTCTGTGCTCTGGTTTCTTTTCCTCTCTCTCTCTCTCTCTCTCTCTCTCTCTCTCTCTCTCTCTCTCTCTCTCTCTCTCTCTCTCTCTCTCTCTCTCTCTCTCTCTCTCTCTCTCTCTCTCTCTCTCTCTCTCTCTCTCTCTCTCTCTCTCTCTCTCTCTCTCTCTCTCGCTCTCGCTCTCGCTCTCGCTCTCGCTCTCGCTCTCGCTCTCGCTCTCGCTCTCGCTCTCGCTCTCGCTCTCGCTCTCGCTCTCGCTCTCGCTCTCGCTCTCGCTCTCGCTCTCGCTCTCGCTCTCTCTCTCTCTCTCTCTCTCTCTCACTCACTCACTCACTCACTCACTCACTCACTCACTCACTCACTCACTCAACTACTCATATGTGCTGTCATCTCGGGTGTTCTCTTCTGCATTTCTGTTGCCCATTTTCATCTCCTGCTGCCCTTCCTTTCATCCCCTTTCCTCTCCAATTCTCCTCGACTCTGCCACGCGTATCGCCATGTCCTGTCAGCGGGAACGCGTCTCTGCGTCTGGGCGTGCTCCTTGGCCCGCAGCCCACCGCCTGGCTCAGCCGGTCTTTATCCGGCCGCGGAGAATAGGTGAAGCGTTTGATCGGATCGGCTGGGGTGACGCGGGCTGCCAGCGGAGTCTTTATCAGCCAGCGGCCGGCAGCGGTGGCCGCGCGAGCGCTCAGTTTGAGCGCAGAGCCCATGGTGCGGAGATTGGATGGGCCCCGAGCTGGACCGTTGATAACGCTACAGTTTCGGCGCCAATTGACTCCGAGGGCTGACGATGGAGAGGAGAGGCTGGACGCTGCCCTATGGTGACCTTTGAAGTGGTACGCAGAAGTTTTTATCCCTCAGAAATCCTTTCTTTGGTTATGGTTTTTGCCGTCACGTCCTCACATTCATGTGCGGTCGGTAAATAGTGTCACGCGCCGGGCACTATCACAATCACGGTAATACGTGCCGGCGGCGTGGTCGTGATTTATGGTTAATAAGCGTGCCGACCAGGACGGGCCGTGATTCACTGTGCCGGCGGCCATCCGTGAACATGCTGATTAGTCTGGGATTACGCAAATGAGGCCGGCGGGCCAGCTGTGTCGCCCGGCGACCACTGCCCGACTGCTGGCGAAATGTGGCGCGTGTGATCCTCGGTAGCTGACATTGCGACCTCGAGGTCATGCTATTTCATGGGGTAGACTGTAGCCCCTGGTAAATTTTACAACATGCCGCCTTTCATGCCTTGTTTAACACCGGCACATTGTGTCAGGTATGAATCAGTCGATCTGAAATATGCTCCATGATGGCGGTCTAGTTGTGTTATTAATTAGACGGTCCTTGTTAATCTGAATCCATTACTCGATGGCGGTGATACGGCTATCTGCAGCGGTGACCCCGTTTGGCTAGACATGTCGCCGTTAGGTGGGCAGTGATCGGACCTCGGCCCGTCCCTGGCCTGATCAGATCATGACCAGTGTCCGGCTTCGTCTAGCCTCAACCACCGGAGTATTTACTGTCTCGCTAGCGGCGACTCCTGTTAATTGCTCTATCGTTGATCGCCTGATGGCATTGCTCTATGTTGAAGTTATGGGCGGCAACTCGACCGACGTTGGCCGATTTGACTCGGTTTGCTGGAGGGGAACAAGTTCCGGGATCACTCCTACGCTCTGGCTAGGAGAGATCTCACCGTTTGGCCGACACGCCGTCCGCTTTGGTGTTCTCTCGCTGTCCTCACTCGCTGAAGCAGCCTCGTGTCGCTGTTGATGGGGGTATTCCGTCGGACCGCCCGAGTCCTCTGTGTTGGAGCGCCCCCTCCCTTAGCGCGGCCTCACGTCAGCCGTGGACGAAATACACACTACACAGGCCACTGCACGGGCGACGGCTGATGGAAGGCGACCCGACCTGACCTGACTTGACCCGACCCGACCCGACCCGACCCGACCCGACCCGACCCGACCCGACCCGACCCGACCCGACCCGACCCGACCTGATCTGATCTGACCCTACTTTACCTGACCTGATCAGACTTGACTTAGCCCGACTAGACCCGACCCGCTCCCAATGGGAAGAGGAGGATTGGCTGCGACTGGGCCGATTATTGGTGCCTTCGATAATGCTGAGCCGTCGGCGGCGGCGGCGTGTGACGCATGTCGTCGGCGATGGACGGCAGTGACCTGTGACCTTCCTTCGAGGGGCTGGGCACAGGTCGGTCGGGTGACTGACAAGTACATGTTGCAGACTGGCCGTTTCAGTGGGTAGGGGGACAGGTCAGCTGCGAAATGCTTGTGCCCTGCCAGTGTCACCCTTTACCTTTACCGAAATGTTTTCATTGTTACATGTCGCATGCAGGTATTGTACTTGCTGAAAAGTTCGTCGAACTTGTTATCGCAAGAACAGCATACCTAGAGGGCATTTTGCATGAGGGGTTACAAACAACATTACACCTTAAAACATTGATGGCGGCTCTAAATAACTGTAATCTGTTGACCATTCGGTCCCGGAAGGAGCTTGCCTCCTCAGTGGCTGACAAACTTTGGTTTGAGAATCCATTATTGATTAGATCCGTGCCGTTCCTTCATTATTGCGTGCGCCAGGCACATAAATTGCCTTCAGCGCTTGTGGTGGCCATAAAACCCTACGTGTTTCGAATATAAGGTGCCTCAAATAGGACTTTGGCTGTTTCAGCTGCCGTATTGTGTGCTACTTTTCCATTTATTTTGCTTAATGATCATCACGTTAAGTACTGGCAACTGTGAATTGCCACGAAACGCTCGTATCCATTCATGTAAGTGAACTGCGTGAACTTTGCTAGGATGTGGTTTACGCCAGGACTCGTCGAAAACAAGGCAGCAAGACTGACGTTTGTCGGAACGTTTGTCACCATTATTTTTGCTGCTGTACATTTTATATCTTTGCATCGCAGATGTTTGGCATGTCGATTTTGTTTGGATTTGTTGCTGAAAATGGTGATGACGAAACCCTCCTTCCGTGTCTGATTTTCATCGTCGTGGGCTCGTTCAGCTCCCTATATTCTGTCGCTCAGATTTCTGATCTCTGATCTCTGCCTCTCGTCGGCCACGCGTCGGGTCACGTGCGTCTGAGATGAGCGAATCGCGTCCACTGCGCCCTAAAGCTGCCGTTTGGGCTCCGGACGTGCCTGGTGTCCGCCATTCGAGTCATGACGGCTATAGAGTGGACATGACCAGTCACAGAGAGCTCCGGAGAGAGGTGTTCCCGATCCCCGTACTTTACCACCGCTACTCTCCCGTGTTTTGATTGCGTCCGGGATGGTGAGGAGGGGAGAGGGGGTGCAACGGATAGGATATGCGAGCATGGGTTTTGAGGTTTCGATATCGTTAACCAATTAAAGACCTTTTCGTTATTTCGTTATTAACTTGTAAAGCTAATTATTTTGGCTCAGCAATGCAGTACTGTAAATTCCCCTGCAGTTTACTTATTTCGATCGTTGATGCGGTTTTTTGCGTTCACCTAACATTGCATCCCCAATGCCCATTGTGTACCACCTCGACTGACCTCTGAACACCTTCAAGCCTCCTCGCCCCTACCGTTGATTTAGGACCTTCCCTCGACTGACTGTCCTCTGTTTTGCCGGCAGGTTCGATGACCAGTACACCCTGTCCGTGCGGTACGTGGACGGCTCGTCCAAGCGCGAGCGGCAGGCCTCAGTCACGCGATCGGTGGCCGCCTTCTTTGACGAGAACGGCGTCCTGGTGCGAGAGTGTCTGGTGCCCGTGGTCACCAAGCTGCACAACAGTCTGCTCTCGGGAAAGAAGGACAAGTAGGCAGCGCTGAAGAAGGGTGAAGAAGGGGCAACGGCCACGAATAGTGACGCCACTGCCTTCGAAGATGGAGGTGTTTTCGAAGAGGGATGGGGTTGGATAGGTGGAAGCTATGAGCGGCGCACCCCATGTCCGGGGGACCAACTATCTCATCACACTGGTGACCCAGCCAAAGGGGCGACGGCGGCGCCTGAGTTTCGGTCACTCCGCACGTGCTGGTGCATATGTGGCGGGTGACAGCGAGCGCTGCGAAGTGCTGTGTGGGATGGAACTTTTAATCGAGAGATGCGAGGGTGAGGTGCGGGCGAACGCTTGCAACAGAGTTGGGTGGTGCGCGGCGCGCCTGAACGCGAGTGCACAGTTTCTTCGGGGCGTTTGGAAGGGGCTACTCTGTTGCCGGATGCGTTATTTTCGTGTCGTTTGGTGTCCTTTTTGGTGTCGCAAGCCTAGTTCGGTGTCCGTTTTTTCTTCAGAAACAATACACAAAAGTATCGGGTGTTTGTTTTTCGGACGAGTAATACTACACACTATAGTTGTGTCGCCTCCGGTGTAACTCAATACCTCCGGGAGGCGCGCTAATCTCCCGGTGACGTCACGTGGCTGCCTGGGATGACGTCACGGCGGCCGGTGACATCCGTGAGTGTCGGCCGACCGTAGCCCTCGATAGGACACGCGGTGTCGATAGATCCTCTCGGTATCGGGCCGATCTGATGAGCCACTGACGTCTGGTGATGTCCAGTCTGAGGGATAGTACTGGTCATGTCAGTATGGTGTCTTGGGTCCGATTCTGATGAAGTTTTATACAGAAGTATAAAGTATTCCTGTATCAGCAATGCCGAATAGCGATCCATTTTACACATGCATTTAATTTTGAAGCTGATAACCCATAACCGCCTCACAATAAGTTTCGTCCGTAGACATGCAACCTGTAAGACATACAGTCTGTGTACTGCATCATAAAACTTAAAATGGACTCTCTCCACATAATCGTTAGTTCGTGGGAGCTTTCGATAATTAGTTAGACATCTTCGTCCGCAATAATACCCTTAAGAATTTCGGTCATATCAAATCGTTCATTGAATGATTTGATATGAGTGAAGTTTTTACGATACGATTGCTGACGAGTAACGAAAATATGCAAATACATCGAACGAAAGCTCCAACCAGCTAATGAACCTTGTGGATAAAGCTTATTTTGAGTTTTTTTTACACTTTAAACTCCACATCATGTCTTTAAGCCATTCCACAGGTCTACTATAGTTAGCATCGCGACGATGAGCATCAATTACAGTTGATATCTTTGAACGAGTTAACTTTTACTTGATGTGAGCAAGAATAAACATAAAATAGATAGGCAATGAATCATTGCCGTCGAGCCAGCCCCTTTCAGAACAATTGCACGTAGTAACTAGTAAGGGCTATGGAACTGATTGGATTATCAGATGTCACGAGGTAAATTGTCGCTGTGCGGCCTGCGATCTGCTTTGGTCAGAATGTAATTGAAGGGGTGTTTCTTTGACCTTCATCAAGGAAATGGAGCTATTGTAATTAAAGGTAGTGTGCCAGCTTTCTTGGACCGTATGGAGTTAATGGCCCAGATAAGGAGAACCGGATTTTTAGAACTTATCCATACCTTCAAAACTCATGGAAACGTCTTAAATTCTTCAAATTTTGAGTACCCCAGTGCGAAATTCGCCCCGACGGGTTGTCGGTCGTACCCCAACCACATTTCACACCACTATGAACAATAAATGCACACACTGAAATCGCTATTACCGATATGCTTATCCAATCAAGTTTCGATAAACCCGTTCAGCATCAGCTCCTGCGGTTTCGAACACGCCTGTTAGTTGGCTTCTGATGCTCGTCGAGGTCGGAATTTCCAAATACGCGTGGTGCGTCGGGCCGCGCGCTCTGACTTCGGCCAAGAAAAATGCGTCAGCTGATCATTGTCATTTCTGCCACTTACGTGTGGTGAAATGGGGTCATAACTTATAAGACGGCTTTTTCATATCAATTATTTTACATAAAATCATATTTCAAACCATAAATAATGTTCGACAGCCAAATAAAAGAAATAATACCAATACGGGCTTACAGTTTAAGGCTCGACATTGTGTTGCCTACGATTAGACAGCTGATAACTCATTCCCGTACGTCGTATGGTCGTAACACTATAATGACCTTTGCTTATTGTCACAAGTGCGCCGCATTCGCGATTGTTGCCCGACGCCTGTTTGCAGGTGAGCCCACTACAGTTGTTATACATATCTAAAAACCGAAAAACTTTTAGGCGAAAAAGGCACTATTCCAGGCCCATTTTTGATTTTTTTTTTGCGATATTAGGTAAAAACAGAAGCTTCTTATCCTAGGAAAAATAAAATGGGAAATCTTTCAAAGGTGGCACACTACCTTTAAGCAAAATCCTCAGTTTTTGGTCTGCTAATGGTTCGCTTCTTTTTTAAAGAAAACAATAATTTGTAATGCAGTACCTAATTGCTGGGTAAATTGCGCTGCGAAGCACGATCACAGTGTGCACGCGGTTCGACGGCGTTTATAACGACCATTATATGCTGTGGAACGTTGAAGGAATCTGAGACTTTTGACCTTCCACTAATGAAGGTCAAACAATTACTTAAATGTATCTTCGCACTTCGCAGCAATCTGCAACGCAGCTGATACTTTGTAGGAGCCATGCGGCATGCACTACACTCTGCGCTTTGCATTAATGCTGAAACGGATATCCCGGATTTCAAGCATAGTGCTGAATATTAGCTGCTATATAAGCCAAATCAAAACGTGAAACCTACAGCCGGTAAACGAATGACAATTTTGTGGCGCACATACTGCACCGTCTTTTCGTCTAATGAACACCCGCCGATGTTCGTCAATTATTAGGGGCTGAAAATGAGCGTAATTAAAGGGTACCTATGCAGCGTGCTTTGGTTGATGGGTTTTCTTGTAGGATTATGTTGCATGCCGTCTTGGGGCATTGCAGCGCAATGATCCAGGGGAGTAGGCAGTAGCCAGGTGGGTAAACAGTCAAAATCCAAGAAGCATAGGATTTCATCCGCTATTTTTTGGAGGGGGCCGGGCCGCAGCTGCGTCAAAGGATCTGTCGCAGGGGCCTTTGCGTCGCCAAGGGCCCACTGAGCTAACCAGGGGCCTTAGGGAATAGGTGCCCCTTGTTCTCCAGGAGGGCCATGGCCCCTTTGGCCCTCTCCTTTGCTACGCCACTGCATAGAATGCATCTAGTAAGTAATAACGTTTGGATTTTGCGTTTTAACGTTTTGTTTTTATATTTAATTCTTCTTACGCTACCTTTATTATGCCCTTTACAAAACTTTTGACAACGCGATGGACCTTTTAGGCCCCAGGGAGTGGGCCATGGCCCCTTTGCCCCCCCCCTTGGTTACGCCCCTGCATTGATTGGACCAAGTCACGAATTTATTTATAAATTAGTCATGAGGCCTTACCTATTGACATGCATTGCATAAGTATGTAATGCATAACATTTTGAAGCAAACGACCTTCTGGCTCAGTTCCTCTCTAATGAAGCTGTAGGCAGTTTGCTGCATTTCGCTCTTTCCATACTAATTTTGGGGTGTGAAATCAGCGCTCTAATACCTTGCAAGTAGGTATCCAGGATAAAAATGCTTCAGTACAGAGAGAAGGAAAGACTTATTAAAAAGAGCCTCAAAATATCCCACCTCAACTGCGATAGATCACGGTTGAGCATAAAAGAGCAACAGGCCCCCGGGCCGTAAGGCAGGTCTCGGCTGCGGCGATGGCCGGGCGCCCGGCGCGAGTGGTGCCTGGCGGTACAGTATAAGCGGTAGGCGTTTGGTGTGCTGCGGCACAGCCTACCCTCTCCCACCGGCGCCGCGGTGGCTCATAGTTTTTCACACTTCGCGTTAGCTTACTCATTTTTTATGTATCTGAGTTTTCTGTTTTCTTGAATGGTTTTGAGAACAGTTTTGAGAGACATTATGAATGTAATAAGAAGTATTAACCCGTGCCCCGCTGGGGGGTGGGGGGTGGGGAAGGTAACTTCAGTGCCTTATGTGCAAGTTTCAAGCGGATCCAAGGTGTCCAGAATATGGGTTGAGTCTGGAATGGGGCATGGGATGGGGCAGTGCGTTAAATTTCTGAACGTTTCGCGCGGCCCAGGTCAAACGAGGTCACATTTACTAGCGGTTTGTGCTGAAGTTACTACATTCTATGGGCTTCCGAATGATGTACCTACTTCCGATCGCATTTTGTCGTATGCGTATATTCAAGAATATACAAGAATATAAGAATATACTGTGCAACTGTTTTTCTTTTTACCCTACCCGTAAATAACCTAAGGTCATCGTGTGACTTTGAGGGGGTAAATTCGACCGTGGAAAAGTAGATCGAGGCCCTGGTGAGTCGTTTGGTAATATTTTAAGCGTTCTGACTACTATGTGGGCCACAATCTGCAGTGCAAGTTTAGGGGATCGTGATCTTTGTTAGTCTCTGTATAGGCCAAACGGCTATAGGGGTGAGTGACTGCAAATTATTTGGGCCACATATTTCACTTTAAGGGCTATGTTGTGTGCAAGTTTCAAGTGCATCCGAGTTGTTCCGAATATGGGCTAAATCCGGGTTGAATATGGACGGTCTTGACGGGCATCCCAATAGAAAATGCATCAGCAATAGGTATAGAAACACAGCCTGAATGGTCTGGGGCCCGCCGCCCAGCCTGGTTGATCTTGCGTTTCGGCTAAAGGTGAAATCGTCGAACATTTTCGCTAATCGGCTCCATTATTTCTTTCTTTGAAAAACATGCCCTGCCCCTATGTGTTTGATGGTTGCGCTAAATTCAAAGGCGATTATTGTACCTATAGTGTAAATAACCGAGCCAAGTGCGCTCAGCTAGATTTTCATGGCAGCATTTGAGTTAAAAAAAAAAAAACTTTGGGACACCCTTGACCCTGTGCAACCAGCGACTTCAAGCATAACATCGGGGACAACCAATAAACAAGTGCACACAATCCCCCAAATGCCGAACAAGATATCTCACCTTTCGGGCAGACACGGGCAATACTTCTGCTTCTTCTTTATGGTGGATTAGGGTACGTAGCCGTCAGGCTTAAGCGTCCAACACGGTCAGCACAGAAGCACCTCCCGCCACGCACGGCGTCCGAACAGTATCTGACCTGGTGAGGCCGCCGAGTGTTTGCCCTCAGGCGATCCCGACCCGACCCGCCGATTGGTCAGCCGTGCCCTGGCGGGGTCACGTGATTAGAGTGGCAGTTTTCCATACAGCAGTGGCGGTCAGAGCCACCGGATTTCCTAACACCTACAGATGAACCGAAAATACTCGCCGTGTAGCCTTCAGTCTTCTAAATTCCGTAAACAATCCGCAAAATGGCATAGCTCAATCGGGATCATTTCATCAAAACATTGTGTGCATTCAGTTTCACACTGAATCAGCAGGCACCAAACCTCACCCACAAGTATGGTCCACTTTTCTTCCTCCGCTACCGTTGCTGTCTTCGAACATGCAAAATCAGCTCATTACTGTCCGCGCTGGCCACAAACAGTGCCACCCGGTCCGACATTGTGCGCTGTTTGTCCGTGTTTGTCCAGCTGCCGTGCGACAGGTCCCCTTTCAGTTTGCATAGTGTCCTGTTGTGCGTGTCCCTCAGCAGGTGGGCAGTTGCTGTTTTACTTGCATCAAATGCATGGACGATGTAAAGGAATGCGTGCATTTGCATACATCTATGTGGGGCATTGCAAGCAAGGGACAAGTGAAAATCAGTATGGGATAGACATGAGTCAACTCGCTTAACTTGCCTGACAAAATATATAGATTCATTGTGCAACATCCAAAATCATCGGTAGGTAGTTAGGCAAAGCTCTATAAAGGTTTACGAGTCATTACATATTTCCTTCAGTGGGAGCCTTTTGTGATCATGTCAGTTGCAAGCGCCTTTCCTTTAATGAGAAGGTGATATAAGTTAATCAGCTTTAATTACCTGTCCGATTTCAAGCACGAGGCATCTGTTATCTTTCGTTCCAACAATCCACTGAGTTGAATGGATGCTGGATAATGGGAAGTTCGACTGCGAAAAAAAAACTATTATTTTGTCATTTCACACCTTCCTTTTGTAGTTTCTTATTACATATACATAGGTGGTTTATCGAGGAGAGCATCCTTCTACTGAGCAGCCAGCGTCGCAGTCGCTAACATCAGACCGTTCCGCAGATAATCACTTGCGCTCTAATTTCACCCTTAGTTTAACCGACTGCCAAAAACCAGATTTCGCCGACTGCATAAATGAGTCATGAAAGGCACAGCTGAAAGGTGGATTTTGCTCATCAAACTGTAGCTCTGACGACCCTTAACCCTTACATTTTGGCTAATCTCACTGGCGACATCATTGGCGGTGTCAAACAACCATTTGACCATCCCTAACCGTTCTTATGTCAACGAAGCGTCTCTAGTCAATTACAGACTCCGGTAAAGCCACCAGACACCCGCAGGTTGTGTGACCAGCTTTATTGTCCCATCAGCTGGGACCGAGGCGTGTGACAGCGACTGATTGAAATTCCGAGAGCGGTGCGACAGAGGCAGCCAGTGACACGGCATTGGTGAATACACACATACACACCGACATACACTACACACCCCGCGCGCACATGTACAGTGACCTGACGGGCAGCCGGCCCGCGGCGGCGCCCAACATTGACCCGTGCCCAGCTAACTGGCCTCGGTTGCTAGCAACCCCAATAGCTAAACATGGCACATGTGCTCCGACCTGCACGCACAGCTAACCGGCATACGCGGTATGGCACACGGTCATACGCGGTATGGCGCACAGTCATAGCCGCTTCCCGTCCTTTCACCCGTCCAAACTGTGACAATGCACGTCAAACATGAAGCATCTCTATGTAATCTCTTATATATAATAGTTTAAAGGGCATTTCCCGTTTTCTGTTTTATCACACATAACCATCAATGAAGCTAGATACAAAAGCCTTATCACGCAGTGACGAGTAGTCAGACATATAGGGGAGACCCGGGAGGTATGGGCCGGTTTTGTGAAAAGGCAGTTTTCTTCCAGTGGGAAGTGGTTAGACCCGGTTTTTCACTCTGTGTACGTGAAATTGCCTTTCGCCTGCAAAGTGTGCCCGATATTAGGCATCTGGGATCAACTATTTTGTCTCGAGATAATTTTAAATAAATCATGCGCTTTTTCGATCCATCAAAATACACCGGGAGGTATGGGCCATGGCCCGGGAGGTATGGGCCAGTGCCATGTTTCATATTCTTCTCTCGATAATGAGAACAATACTTGTAGCTGTTATCTACCTTGATCTCTCTTAGAGCCCAGGAACCGC
This sequence comes from Amphibalanus amphitrite, assembly GCF_019059575.1. Lineage (NCBI taxonomy): Eukaryota > Metazoa > Arthropoda > Thecostraca > Balanomorpha > Balanidae > Amphibalanus > Amphibalanus amphitrite. The sequence goes on along the minus strand of NW_024882686.1, from coordinate 11,758 downwards.
ATAAGTGGCCAACAGCTTACTTCATGGGGGTCACGTGGGCACATATGTATTTTGGTAAACGCATTCATGCTCCATGAAATAAGATAAATAATATTTTTCTGTTCGAATGAAATTTGTAGTTATATTTTCGACCTTGCGCGACAAAAATAAAACTTATTGAAGAGGACATTCAATGAAAGCATCATTTCATTGATTTAGGATCCACGGGGGTGGGTGGCCCGAACCTCCCGGTTAGGACGCCAGAATGTGCGGAGCGTCTCAGCTCATAATCTTGCAAGAAAACTTCAAATTGTCTATCCAGTCTTAATTTGCATGCTTTAAACTTTATATTACCGATGGTCTGATACCATAAAACGAGCCTGGGTCAAATTTATCACGAATTTTCTGTACGTACCGTATTTTACTCGAAGAGGGTAAAAACGCTTTATCACCGCTCATTGCCAAAGAAGACTGAGGAATTTTTTGGAAATCACGTGGGTTGTATAACGGAATGGCTGCTACCAGTTTGCGCGGTCAAATGTGTAAAAATACGCAACACTTCTTCAAAACTGCGATGGCCCATACCTCCAGGGGGCCCATACCTCCCGGGTTTCCCCTACCGTCATACCGACCGATCCTGACAAAAATACATAGCTTCGCTTCATGCCTAATGCCAGAAAAGCTCCGTCTAGGCTGCTAGCTAAGAGTATGGGCGCATTAGACAGGAGAGATGCTTGTGATGAGAGCCAGACAGATGCTCTGGCGGGGTATGATTGATGATGAGTTTTATAGAGCAGGTAGCTGATATCTGAACTCCCAAAGGTGCCGATCTGGTGCGCTATAACACTAGGCGAGCGAGCGCGGCGCACAGTGCAACACTCCCGGCAAACACCAACCGACACAGTGCACAGTGGATCAAACAGTTCCGTATAAATGACTAACAGCTCGGCCCGGACCTCCCTCCGATCGGGTCTTAAGGCCGCCCCACACTGGACCTCGCATGCGGGTTGCGGGTTTTTGGGTTTTCGGGTTTCTTCAAAATGGAATAATACAAGCTAGGCTGAGTGACCCACACTACCATTTAACAAGCGAGTCTGCATGTTTTTAGCTTGCGAGCGACCTTGCATTGCATTCCAAAAGTTGGTTTTGAGTCAACTTTTGATTTTCCTCGCTGCGAGGTCTGCGAGTTCTGCGAGGTTTGCGGGTTTTTCGTTGGAGTCGAATTTTGGTTTGATGCGCTGGTATTGTGACTATATGTAAGTTTCTGAAGGTGTACCGGCTTCACTGCATTCATGAAGGTACCATAAGGAATCGGTCCAATCACTCTATGAATTAGTATTATGCCCGCAAACTCAAAACCCGCAAACCCGCAACCCGCATGCAAGTTCCAGTGTGGGGCGGCCTTTACATCAGATGACACACAAGTCGGTCTTGTGATTCGCAGGGACATATTGTCTGAGAGGTATACGAGTATATGGCGCGTAGAAAATGATGCATGAAGTGATTGTTAATTTGTCGATTAATCTCATATTCAAGCAGTAGGTGTAATAGCGCAAAATGATTCACTTGTGTTAGCAATGCACATTACACGCCGTGATATGTACAACCATTTTTAACTGAAAATGACATAACCCCCATTAAGCACATCAAATGTTGACTAATTTACTTTTGCCTGTTCGACATTTACAATCATTTCATTACCCTAAAACAACAAAACTGTACAGTGTACATGACGATATGTCACACAAAACGTCAGCAGAGCGAACTTCCGTGAGCAGATAATCGACAGCTATATTATTATCCCATAGCTACTGGCCAAACACGAAAATGTTTCTAGTGAGGTTCTTGGGTGAGCTAAAACCTGGCCGCCGAAGAGAATCACACTCGAGTACCGGGCGATAACACTACACGGATTTACACCGAACACCGCGTCTGTACGCCGTACCACCGAGTACCAGTTGTACCAGAGGTACGGTACATCTACCGCCAGACTATGTACACGGACACATACAACAGGTACATGAGTTCAGAACGTCCTCAGACAGTTTGAGACGGTTCAGCCCCGTCCGACTGCGCGCGGCAAAAGAAACGTCAACACCGACCGGAGAACACCCGTCCGCAAACCGCCACGCGCGCCACACACGATATGACGTCACATAATGTACCGTCTGATGACGTCACCTTGTACCGGTGACGTCACACGCAGCGGTGACGTTACACATCACGGTGAAGTCACACACAATTGGGAGAGCACACATGTTAAAAGTTGATGAAGGACTTGGCGACGCACTCTCGAGTGTCGCCGACTCTCGCTCTTCCCTGAGAAACCCCTCTCTCCCAGTTCGGCGTCCGCGGCCTCTGAGTGACCTTGGATGACCTCCGAATGACCTCAGAATGACCTTAGATTCACCTTATAGTGACACAGTGTTCTGACCGACCCAGACGACGAAACGTCGACGGCAGCCACCGACAAACGACTTCATTCTTCAATGATGTGACATCTATCCCTCAACGACAGATATCCACAGCCCACAGTCCAGGTGACCTTGAGTGTTGACCTTGACCCCGGGTGGCGCGGCTCCAGCTGTGACCTTCTGCTGACCTCTGGCTGCCGTCGCCAGCGGTGGCCGCCGCCGCCTGTCGGAGGGCACGGCTTTGATTCAGTACGGCTCAGTCCACAGTCCACAGACACAATCACCCTCATCAACAGCGCCGGTACGTGACGGTCAGCCGGCCGGCCACTGTCATGAAACTCGACGGAAATATCTGCGAGAAAAGAAACCAAAATAGTAAAGCCATCAGAGCCAAATCCCCATGGAAATTGCACAATGTTAGCGTGAGGCAGGGCCAGATTCCAAATTTACGCATAACATTCGCTTGTGCTTATGCATATTTCATAGCATGAAGTCTACTAACGGCACTAGATGCCTAGGCCAACCACAGTGAACGAGCGCTCAACGATTCATATCCTTCATAATATGCCAATGCAGCTACAACGCCACCATGTCCTCGTAGGATTGCCAGGATCTGCCCCAGACGATTGACTTGATGTCGGAGGGCCGTCTGTAGATGGATTGAACTTATCAGGTGCCATCCGGCACAATTGAGATGCATGTGCTCCTATACGGGGCTTTCTAGCAGTAATGCTGGACATTCAAGTGACGCCCACACAGACCAGAGTTCATGATAAAGTTTAAGCTTAGGCTCACCAGGCCGCGGAATCGGCTCATGTGGGATCAATTTACCTGCCATCTCAATAGCTTTACGTAACTGATATGCTAGATAGCCGATACAAAGTGCAGTCTACTCATTGATTTCGTCATATTTCGTCAATGTTATTGGAGGCTATTTTATTCCACATGTTCTTTATCCCCTATGCAGTTTATTTCTCACCGAGCGCAGACAAGGCTATGCGGCACAGTATGCTTTCAGGCGCTCACTATCAGCGCCATCTATGAACGAAGCTGAAAGGAATCCATACATGTGGACTAGGTTCATGATCGCAAACCGGTAACCTCGAAACAGACAAGCAAAACTGTCTGGTTATGCATTTTGTCAAAATAGAAAGGTTTTGTAAATAACCTGAATTCTGTCGATTCGCGCATTTCATAGGTAAACATTAAATGTTTTGCTAAACACATATTCGCTGCCTCTATTTGGAGTGTACCGCTGTGACTGATCAAGACTTAATTCGGAAGAAAACGACCGATATAACATTTTCAATTTGATGCCGCGCCGCAAGACATCACTATCACTATCTGAGACGTCGGACCTAAGCAGTGTTTAATCAGGTCCAGTCACATTGACCAGAGCGGTGGACTGGCACTTTTCTATGTCACCCCGCGATTACAGATCACTCTCGATGCGTTTCCAACAAACACATGTTTGTCTGGAGTATTTCCTGAGTCGCGACAGCCTGGCGTTTTCCCGGAGCCCCTGCACAGAGCGGCGCTCTCAGACATATGAAACACTCTGTGCTGATTGGTTCCAGTTCCATCAAATGAAGATGCTGTCTCGCATGCGATTGGTGTGCTTTTTATACCGTGATCGATACACCGCCAGGAGATGGAGAATTGATAAAAAGGAATAGAAAATTGGATACAATGCGATCCATTGCACTTATCCATTTAAAGTACACACCGATATTATAAATTATGGCACATCAAACCTTCCTCTTCAAGGAAATCCCTGTCCCCATTTCCTCAGTCTCTCTCCTACCTGTCACACCCACCTGCCTGGCTCTGTGAGCGGTTGGCGTGCGGCCGGCGGCGGCGGCCGGGCAGCGCTCGGCTCCTACCACTCCTCAGCTCGCAGCTTGCCCGGGTCCGGGTCAGACACCATTGACGCCTCCGGAGGAACCGTCTGAAAAACGGCGCACCGCCGGCTAAACGATACATGACGCCACCGAACGCACGAACACGCGCCAGCGCGCGACACAAACACGCAGTGTGGTGGTGGATCGATGAGGAGGGCGGTTATGTGGCGTTTGTGTTTTGGAACGGACATACACCCATACATACCGTGTGAAGCGGTGATGTTCAGACGAGTAGTCATGTCAAAACAAACACTTTCGGCATTATTGGCAAATAATTGCAGTGACATCCGAGTACCACAAAACACCATATAACAACAGTTGCAATTCACAAACCAACCAGCAGGGATAAAAGAGACGGACAAAATATTAACACTGCCAACACTGCCAAATGACCAGAGACGCAACTTTACATTCAATTTCTTACAGTGACACTTGAGGTGGTTCGCTTGTAATAGGTATGTGATTTGCCAGCAAAGACGATGCTTTAAAACGAGAATATAGAACGCTTTGAGCTGCGGGTTTCATGCAAGAACTCCTTCCGACACATGCATATCCCAATGCAGGAGTGGCCTGCTATTGAGTTCGCATTTCATTTTGAATCAGCCGATGCATCAGCTGCAGACAATGTGCATGCAGCAGCGAGAGAAGATATCTGCATAAATGAATGCAAATTCGAGCTTAATGCTGCGTTCGAATTCACATTGTGGACCCAGCAAACGCTCACTTGGTATAAACAATGTCTCTTATGATAGTTTAAACCTCAACACAACTGGCGGGTATGTACAAAATTCCGGTCCCATAAAAGACTGACATGAACATCGTGGCTGACATAATGTGGCATGGATCAGGGATCAGATCTGTCCGCCAGATCCCCGCCGATCCATGAGCAGGCATCCATTTCCTGATAACACTCCGGTTAATGGACAGACGATTCTCTCCGTTCCATCAAGCTGACGTAAACTGGAATGGATGATCGGTGAACGCTCTTGATATCCTCAGACCAGGGGGCGGACAGCCGAGGGGCACTGGGGACCCGGGAGACGCAGGCTGCGGTCGAACCGTCGCCATGGACACTCACCAGTGGGGAAGGTATGGGGATGTGTCATATGCCGATCCGCGGCCTCGACTTCTCAGCTAGCGGTGACTGGTGGTGGACAGAAGGCCGCGTGCAGGGGATTATCACCAAGGACAGCACAGCGGGACGGATTCTGAAGGTTAACGAACGAAGCGAGCCAATAGAGCCACCGGTCACCACCAGCAGTAGCGAGGAGCTTGATGGGATTAAAACCCGTTGCTCAACTCAGTAATTAACTGATAGGTGGCTGGCTAGCTCCTAAGACTGTGATAGCTCAGTGAACGCTGCACGTTGTGATAAGAGTTAATTATGCGGGGCACGCGCTCGCCGTATTGGGCGAGAGCATAGCGTTTGATTTAAGGCTCGAGTGCAGCGAAATGACCAGTGTAACTCAGCCTGAAATACAGCTCCAATCAATTTCGTGAGGGAAAGACCGTCTCTTCCACCAGAAGAGATAATACGTTATGCGTCTGGAAGTTGAGATGATTGCCGTACAGGCAGAAATATGTAGTGACTGTTGAAGTTTTTTTTATTTTCGTGCTAATTAGTTAGTTGATGATAGTGAGGACCAGCCAGCTAGTTTCACGCAATGGCTTCCGCATTCAGAACATTACATTGTCCGTAAAAAAAAAACTCCAGAGTCCTGAACAACTTTAAGAGCACGATAACTTCTAATAAAGAACCATCTCTGTATAGTAACTACAGAATACATATAGCCTGATGTGTATATCGGTATGTAGAGCCTGATAACTTGTGAAATTACTGCCGCCATTTTCGCAGTGATTGAGTTAGCGTTGAGTACAGATCGACTGCAGGCCTTATGCGACCGTCTCTATGAGTCAGGTGTAATCAAATAGATGTAGTTGCATGATGCATAATCATAGAAACCATTTTCTGAGTATGAACGATATTCTTCTTCCCTGGATGGCGAGCATTGTTTGATGTTCGCCTTATATCACGTGGCTGGAGCAGATGATATGTTTCCGCCACCATAGCAACATCTTACGATGTTTTTAAGGGCGTGCAATTTAAATAATGAAAGCAGTCATTCACAAAGTTTACCCATACCAGCCGGGTCTAGGAGCATTTCATCCGAGTAGCATACGCTAATATCCCAAAGGAGGCCGATTAGCACACCTAACTAACCAAGTTTGTCCCATCAGCTGACTTTGAGCGTCAGCCGTGCCTGCAACGTCATGTTACCGAGACGGCCGCACCAGGCTGCTTGCAAACTACTTCAAAGTTAGCAGAAACAGTGGGGTCAATATTCGTGTCAGCTGCATATTGTTATATTTTACACGGCAAATGAGCTCTCTAAGATGGTAGCGAACACTGCTAATATCCAGCACGTTCAACATGCCGTAAATCGACATAGGAGCTCTTCCATTTATTAATTTTTCATCACACACATGCCACCGCGTGGATCGAGCACACTGCTGCGAAGTCCATTGTTCAAAAGGATTGGACGATCCATTGTGTTGCCATTAAACGATTAAAGACCGACAAACGCCTCCTTATATCATACTTGCGATGCACTACCGAAAGAGGTTATCTAATCGGCTAGCTACACAATTCATAATTCCTGTCATTTCGTAAAATGCCCAAGCACAACAATAATCCTTAAAAGCGTCGTGCATAGCAAGAGCTTAGCACGGCATTTGCGCATATACCGATCGGACAAAGTGTGCCGGTAACCACGGTTACGGTTGCGGTTGCGAAACGTAACCATGGTTAGGCACGCGTAGGCCGGTCTTCAACTACAGCGTTAAGGCATCATCAATCATGCGGCAAAATGATTAAACTTCACCACTCTAACAGCTTTTAACGTGAAATACCAATCATCCACCCAAACTTTCCACGAATAATGGACCTCCCAATATCGCTTTAGGCCCAGAGCATGACCGTTTAGAAAGTGTTAGGCAGTACTCGTAAATTCGTTCGCCCTGTCGGCTGCAGGATTCGTCGAGGGCCGTAATTTCCGATGCAGTTGGCAGGCCCGGTTGCAAGGTTGTGTCAGGTCGACGGACGATATGGGATCATATTCATCGCGGCCGATCGATGGACCGCACACTTTGTGCCCCTGTGTGAGAGGACTCTATTCTAGATAGGAGGTGAAACAGTGCTTATCTGGGGACTGACTTATAGAAAGACTGAGTAGGTATCTGCCATCTTCCACTTTGTATAGTTGCTAACTTTAGCAGTAGCACAGTCTTACTGACTTTTTTATCAGAAGGCAACAACTTTAGTCTAATAACGACTTACCATCTTTCTGCCTCCTTGTTTCATTGTATGTGCACATATGGATCAGGAGGCTCTCCCATTTACTGCCATGAACTATGAACTTTGAGCTAGCTATGAGCGATGTCAGAGATCCCGCTCCGACGAACCCTATCACACAGCCGAGCGTCGACTCTATTCCGTGCAACAGGCGACACTCTGACTGCCATTCCGGCGAACCGATCGGACCAAACGGCGGACCGATTGGACCGGACGGCGGACCGGGTGACACCGGCGCGGCGCCCGACAGCTATTGCACCGAGATCGCCGTTCGGGACTGACAGTGGCCGTCGCCCGCGGCATCGGTCACGTCCGCCTCCCGGGGTAGGTTGGACAGATCGGGCACACCTCCGGACAGAGATTCATCGCTGAGGATATCAAACAAGTGAATGCTATTTCTTATCGGGAACACGAAATTGTGGAGAAGAATAGCTGATTGAATCTTCTGGCACAGTGCGATTGACGACACATGTCACAGTTGCTACGAAGGCGAAGGAAAACTAGATTAACATCGATGGGGGACAGGGAGGTTTAGAAGAGATCTATGGCTTTTCGCCACGGCAGCACTCCCTACAGGAACCACGGCGATTTGATGCAAATGTTCACCTGTAAGTACCATCACTGTGGAGCATGTGATGCTCCATGCCAGCCAGCTCCATGCCAGATGGGTGCCAAGCAATATCACAGGCAACGCTGACGGACTGTCCAAAGCAGTCTCTTTTCGATCATGAACTGAACCTCGGCCCAAACAGCCGCTGCCCGATCTTCCGACTTGGCGATTCCTGGCGACTCCCGAGCGCGCCCGGAGCCCCGCCCGACCTGCCGACTTTCCCGAGTCGCCCGAGCGCCGCGTCATTTATCGTGCTCGGTCTCGGCGGGCGTCGCGGGCTGGCGGCACGGAAGGACCTCGGCGGTGGAAGAGGATTGAGGGCGTCATTCCGACCACTCTGTGGGGGCGCCCGGGAAGGCTCCGCACGAGAAATGGCGGTCCGCTGAGACACATCGCGACAGGCCGTGATTGGTCGTGACAAAATGGTGATCGGTCGTGACGGAATGGTGATGAGTCGTGACGGAATGGTGATTGGTGTCCGAGGAGTGAGAACAGATCGATGGACACAGGTGTGAGCGATGTGAATGACCTCCGACCTGCGCACCACCGACTGTGACAGGTGATCGATCACCTTTTTCTGCTATACTGGGCGTGGTGCAGTCTGAAGACCTGCCTCAGTCCAGTGAAAACTGGCGGCAGCATTACACGCTCATATTTCACACGAGCTTTTCCTTTTTGTCAGACTGCTCACCTCCGCCTATTGATGAGCTTCTCCTCGTCACAGAGTAGCTGCAGCAGCTCTCACAGAGCTCTCTCCCCCCGTCCCCGTGGAAACCTCAGCCGTCGCCGCCACCGGCCAGACCCCGCCGCACCTTCCCGTGTTTACCCTACCGTCTGCACCACTTTCGGACAAGGTGCGAGTCAACAACTGCAGACCAACGTGGCGCTGGTGCCACAGCAGCGCGGCACAATATTCCGCCGGGCAGTGCCACAGGTTGCCGGAAGCCGGCGGGAGCAGGGAGGATATTGGTCGCCGGCTGCAGCCATGGGTCGTCGCAGAGGGAAATTGTCTCAGGAAATCTCTGGCAGCTGCCAGACGATGGGACTGTGAGGCGCAGCTCATCGGCAGGTCCGCTGGTGACCCTACATGGGTCGATGTTGATGATCGATAACCACAAAAACTGATACGAGCAGAAAGACAGAAAATGACTACGTATGTAGGCCTACACTCTACATTTATGTATAATACCAACGGTATAGCCATAAGTCCATATTTGAAAGACGGACCAGGCTCATAAGCAAGCATAAGCAACCGCAAAAATATGGTTGATCTTTTGTCATGGTGAAAGAATTAAGCACGCGATCTTTATTGCTCTATATATCTTTATCGTGGATCGTGGATGTAAAAAGTCTACCATCTTATCAATTAAACTAACCAAGCTCATTATTCCTGGGGTATGCAGCAGTACCTAAAGGGTGAGATTTCAGTATAAATTGGTCTACAGCAATGTTTTCTGGAAACCAGAGACAGGGTATTATGGAACATACTACATAGCCGCTCTAATTGCAACAAATCACCGGAAATAATCCACTGTATCGATAACAAACAATTATCTGGGCTTACAGCGACATTGATCTCCTATAGCAAAGCAAAAATGAGGCAATGCGCTGCGGTCTGGTCAAACGAGTTCAGCGAAAGTATAAGCACCGATTTATTATCAGGTGATCCTATACTTACCTAAATGTCAGGGTGGCGACCGATAAAACAGGCCCATTATCCAAGCATTGAATAAAAATGGTTTAATGTTAAAGCTGTTTATACATACCTAGATGATACTTCATACCTACAGGTACGACAGTGACTTGTTTCATTGAGTTTATACATTACTGGTCCCCAGTTGATGTATATTTGCATTTGTGGTAGCGTATTCGTAGATGATATTTATACTATGTTTAACTTTCCCATACCCCAATTCGCATAGGCAACATTTACCCGAAAAACAGCTTCTTGAAGATCTGGAATGGAAAATTATTATATGCAACTGAACAGTTATAACACCAGAAATACGGCACGATCTGAACACAAAATGGAGCTCGGGCACAAACTGCTAACAGTCAACATTACACCCATGCGTCGCTCGGTGTACAGCCACGAACTACGACAAGGCGCAAGCAGTCGATGCAAACAGAGGACACAGTTTGAGTGAAGAATCTGCACGGAGCTGAGTAGGTTCGCTCGCCAGCGACACTGAAATAATTCGCCAGCTTTTCATCTATGAAAACACAGCGGCCCTGCCGCGGGCAGAGGCAGCTGGCAGACGAGCAGACGGGCAGACGAGCAGACGGGCAGCAGAGTTTTCCGGGCGGCAGAGAAGCAGCCAGACGTCAGGAGAGCCAGAGAGAGACAGGTAACAGACAGGCGGGCGGCGGAGGGCGACAGCAGCTGGGCGGGGGCGGGGGCGGGGGCGGGGGCGGGGGCGGCACACACCTGCACTGAACGGGGGCGAGAGGCGGCCGAGGGCGGCGCGGGCCGGCCGCCGGGCCCGGGGGACGGGGGGCGCCGGCGGCCGGCCGGCCCGCTCGGACATTATACGTCTGTGACGGCGCCGGGCTGGTCTGGACTGTCACAGCGTCCGCCAGCCACCTGACGACCGGTCGGGTTAGTCAGACACACAGACAGACACACAAACACAGACAGACAGACAGACAGACACACAGACAGAGACAGACACACAGCGGCTACCTGACGACCGGTCGGGTTAGTCAGACACACGGACAGACCAATAAACTCCCAGACAGACATAGACAGACAGGGGCCACCTGACAACCGGCCGGGTTAGTCAGACAGACAGACAGACAGACAGACACAGACAGACAGACACAGACACACCGACAGACAGACAGACAGACAGACAGACAGACAGACAGTTTGACACACAGACAAATACGCAGACAGGAGTCACCTGGCAGGACCGTTCGGCTAGTCAGACACACAGAGGCAAAAACAGTTGTTACCTGACAGGACGACCGAGTTAGGCACACACACAGAGACAAACAGAAGTGGCAGACATCCATCCCATCTGTTACACCACGTGGGCGGTATAAATTGCAGTCCATCCGTACGGGTTGCACACAGGCACACAGGTGCGCTTTAGGCGCACGGAAAATGCGGTGTTAACCTCACACTGACAAACTCACAGACAAGTTACGCCGTCACCTGCGGAAAAATTGGTCAGTCACCTCAGCCGGCAAACAGCCGGCTCTCCATCGGCCACTCCCCTCCATTGACGAGCCAGCAAACGAGGGTTTGCAAGTTCCGGTCAGTGCTCACGCTGAAAAGCCAGATGTCCCTGTTTTTGCATTACGTAGCATGTTGCCAGTACTGACAATAGTAGCTTTTTTATGCATCACAGCTTTGATGCTTGGATTGTTTTGAGACTCTGCAAAACGCCAAGTCATCAAGGTGCACCCCCACACAAACTATAAAGTATCCAATAAAACTGAAGCTAGTTGACAGCCAACTGACATTTCGAGGCAGTGTACCGCATTCAAAAACCCCCGA